>NC_134458.1:23457990-23761749 GCF_047948215.1 Lycorma delicatula
TGTATAATTCACCAACCGATTCACCAATATTTAACGATAATACTTCTATTTGTATCTTGTACCGTTGAAAATCGTTATTATATGATGAGGTGAAAGACATCGAGCGGAAAGATTTTGCTAGACTATTTGCCACTTCCGAGGGTGATGAAAGGAGTTCTCCTTCATCAATAAGACCGAGAATAGATTGTTTCGGTGATCCGAAAATTGCACGAATTTTCTTCCATACAGCAGACGTGGGAGTAGTGCGTGAGATAGTGCTCACGTATTTCGTCCATGAATTCCTCTTAGCGTCCAAGAATACTCGACGGCACACCGCTCTAGCCCTGCGGTATAAATTTAGATGTTCTGTTGTAGGCCTACGATTAAATTTGCGTAGTGCCTGCCGTCGATTCCTAATAGCATATTTGCAATCATCGTTCCACCATGGAACGAAAAGACGTCTAGGATTACCCGATGTTTGTGGGATATATCTGTTGGCATTCTCAAGTATCATGGACGTAAAAGAAGAATATTGGTCGAGGATGTTCGCTCCATCGTCATACTGAGATTGGAATGCTTTATGGTATGCGTTCCAATCTGCCTTTTCAACAATCCATCTCCGTGCTCTTCTTTTAATCTCGCAGTCTACACCGATACCAATAATAATTGGTCTATGATCATTGCCGTGAAAGTCATCACAAACAGACCAATTAAAATGATGGAGCACATTCGTTGAGCATATGGAAAGATCAAGGTTAGATACAGTACCAGTTGATAAGGACATGAATGTATGTGATCCATTATTCAGTAGGCAAAGGTCAAAGTCTTGTCTCAATCTGTTTATCATATTTCCTCTAGTGGAGCAGAAGGTTGAGCCCCAGGAAATATGATGAGCATTGAAGTCGCCTACTATTAACGATGGAGATGGTATTTTGGTGAGGAGATTTGAGATATCTAAAGCACTAAACTCAGTGTTCGGTGAGAGATACAGATTGCAGATATGGAATTTAAAGGGAATACCTTTACTGCAATAGCAGGAATGAGAGTGATTAGTAGAATCCTTGCAGCCGACACTCCATTCTTATGAAAATAGCCACTTCATTACTCTCTCTACTGTCTACTAGACAGTCGTATGTCTCACAGAAGTAGCCTCTGAGTGTAACTGGTTCATGTTGTAGAAGGTGAGTTTCTTCGAAACACATGATTAGTGGATCATGTGTGTGCGCTAGTACTATAATATCATCAATGCGGGACCAAATACCTCTAACATTCCACTGAATAATGTTCATAAGTGTAAAAAAAAATAAAAAAAAAAAAATAAAAATATTAAATTTCGGAAATTATATAAAAATTAGTTTTACGTGATTCGGTTTTTATTTTTTGTATTTTTTATTTTAAGGAACTCCGATGCCCTAGGATCGGGTGGTTCTTCAACCATATCCTCCAGTATATGAGGTGATGGTGGAGGAGATTTATTTGAATGGGATACTGCAGTTAACATCCCAGAGGGGTGGTTATGTGGGTTCCCTTTACGGGGAGCTTATTAGGGGCTTACTGCCAGCTGTGATAGTGTCGTTAGTGACAGCGCTACTCGTGCCGGTACGACTTTGGGAGCAGGAACTTTCGTGTGTATCACACTGTTGGATTCACTAACTGCGACGAAAGACGTTTTATTCATCTTTGTCAGCTCTGAGATAGTGGCTGTAAGTGAAGCTACTTGATCAGAAAGCATCTGAACATGTTTTTTAAGTTCATTGCAGGATCCGAACTGCTGATTATTAACGTTTGTAAGAGTTTGTTTCGATGTAGCGGTAGCAAAAGATACATCTGGTTTAACCAGGTTCCGTGAATTATTTAACTTTTTGTATTCTCTTCGTGCGGCCGGGAAAGATAGCTTTTACTCTGTACAGATTTTGAGAATTGCCTTTTCTTCTTTAAAGATTGGGCAATCTCGGTAGCAGGCTGTATGTGGACAACTGCAGTTTGCGGATTTTTCACTTTCTTCGCAGTTAGTGTCATTGTGACCTTCTTTCGCACATCGAGCACAGATCTCAGTTTTTGTAAAAGATGTTGTAGTGTGACCAAAACCTTGGCATCTGAAACATCGCCGTGGGTTGGGTATGAATGGTCGTACCCGAACCGAGAGGTAACCCAATTTAATCTTTTCTGGTGGAACAGGGAGATTGAATGTTAATATAAGAGACGGTATCGGTTCTTCTGTTCCGTTCTGCCGTTTCATAATACGTTTCAACAACATCTTGGTGGCAAAGCTCGTCAACTATTTCAGTGATATCTATATCTAAAAGGTCTCGACAAAAAATTACACCCCGGCTCGAATTTAAAGTTTTGTGGCTTTCTGCACTTATATTTATACCACCCATATTACGGAGACGTAAGATAGATCGACTCTGTTCGTCATTGAATGTTTCGATCAGAATCGATCCGTCACGTAATTTCCTGATGATCTTCGGGGAGTCACTTGCACCTGTTATAGTTTTGTTTATTAAGAAAGGTGAAACCTTTTGGAGGGAGCCACCTTACTGACTATTTCGGAGAACAACGAATCTCATATTTTTAGAATTCAATTCTAATAATTTGCGGTTCTCTTCGGTAGGACTTTTATCCTCGTCATACAAAGCTGACCAAGCTTGTATCTCGCTGTTGGACTGTCATTATCTCAGGAAAAACCTTCCCACAGCAGCGATATAGGAATCAGTATAACCCAGATTAATTGAAAAAACTCTAGCGATGACGGTTGAATTTCGCAACCTAATCTAGCAACTCCATTCCGACAATGCGGCTCTCGCCACACTGACTCGCCGTTTATGAGCGGACAGTTTTCCCCCTTACCAGTAAGTTCCAGGGTGGCCCGGTCTCTGGCTCCCCTAAGAGCAGGGCAGTCGAACATCATATGCTCATTCGACTGGAACTCCCCGCAGACACACAACTCATCAGCCACCAGGCGAAACCGAAACAGATTTTTCTTCAAATCCACATGGTTGGTGAGCACTTGGGCAACCGACGCCCTTAAAAATTAATTCGAGGCATACCATTCCCCAGATCCTGTATAAACCTATACAAGGATCTTCCCTTAGTAGTGGTGTGCCATTCAAGCTGCCATGCCTCAATTGCGAGGCTCCATAGCCTCTTCCGCAGGCGGGAAATGGGCATCTGAACGAAATTTAGATCCGGTGCATTGTGATCGCCGTTCCACTCCGGTTCTAGCCCGGCTCGAAATCGCATCCCAAATACCTCGGCTTACCGACCTCTTCGCAACTTCCACATGGCTGCCCGAACATTCACCACTAAATCGATTGGGAGAGCCTTTCCCAATACGGTGGTAGCCTCGTAGGAGGTTGTTTTTAAAACAACAGTGCATACTATCAAGGCTCTGCGCTGGGCAATCCATACATTTTGAAGCAGTGCTCTATTTCTATCCAACCTACGCGCCCAAATTGGCGCCGCGTATGCGATCATGCTCTCGAAGACACCTCGGTACACCAAGTACATTTGACGGCCCGACAGCCCGTAATCCTTCCTAGCAATCCTTCTAAGTTTGTGCATCACAGAGACGGCGTCCGCCGCTACTTGCTAAATGTGGTTACTAAAAAGCAATTTGTCATCAAACAAAACACCTAGGTACTTATGAAACGTTACTCGGGTGATTACACAGCCTTTATACTTAATGTGGGAGTTATAACGGCTTGATAGTTTGTCTGTACCCTTCAGAAGCATAAACTTCGTCTTGGGCACAGAAATCTTTAAATTTTGCATGTCCATCCAGCCCTCGGCGGTTGACAAAGCCGCCTGCAACCTATTCTCCTGCTGCGGTCGTGAATTACCACGAACTAAAAGGAGACAGTCATCCGCGAAAGCCTGGGTCGTGATCCATTATGGGAATGTCAACCCCAGAAATCCATCAAACACCAAGTTCCACAGAAGGGGACCGAGAACGGAACCCTGCGGGCCTCCCCAGGCATCTTTGATTTTTCCACAACTAGGTGCGCATCCTTAAACAGAGCCGTGCGGTTTGACAAATAGTCTCTTACCACGGCCTGCAGGGCTTCGGGAACATTGTAGCGTTCCAATTCATAGAGGACTAAAATCCAAAACAAGGAAGGAAATGCTGCCTCTATGTCAATAAAAAAAGCCGAATCGTATTTGCAGTCGGCGCTTTCCACCTCGGCAAGGGCATTTAAGATGCAATCCTCGGTTCCAAACCCTTTCATGAAGCCATATACAGGATATTCGGATTCTGTTTTGGGCCGGGTTGGTACCGAAACGGAACGGTGATTACAATGCACCTGATCTAAATTTTGTTCAGTTGCCCGTCTACCGCATGCGGAAGGGTTTGCAGAACCTCGCAATCGAAGGTAGAACTGGACATCACGACTAAGGGAAGATCGTTGTACAAGTTTATACGGGATTTGAGGGATGATATACCTCGAGTTCGTTTTTGAGGGCAACGGGTGCTCAGATGCTCACCAAATATATTAATTTGAACCAATATCTGTTTTCGTTCCACCTGGCAGCTGATGAGCTGTGAGTCTGCGTGCAGGTCCAGTGAAATGAGCACCTGGTTTTTGACTGGATTGCTCTTGGGGCGGGGGACAGAGACCGGGCCACCCTGTAACTTAGAAGTAAAGGGAAAAATTGGCCAATCATAAGCGGCAAGTCAATGTGGCAACAGACTCATTGTCGGAGCGTGAGGGAATTCCTTGATGCGGTTGCGTTTTTCAACCGACATCAATAGTTTACTTAAGAGAAACCCCCTACTGCACTGCCGTGGGAAGATAACTTAGAGATATATATCTGACCACCAGCCAATTAGGGCTCCAAACGCTTTGATATAGTGATCAGGTGCTTGCTGGCGTTCAGTGACCTAGGCTTGGCAGCGAATTGCTGTCTAGACGAAGTAAGATTTAATTTATGTAAGTCATTTATATTTTAGTAGTTGACGGCATGCGCTTACCCATTTTAGTAAATATGTGACAAGTGAGCGGTTGGGAAACGTAAGTTGGATGGCACCATAATTACTTCGCTCACGCTGTTCTAGGCGATATTTAGGACACTGGTCCCTAAATTGTTTTGAGGTGCTGTAGCCGTTTGTTGCATAGACATTCGGTCTTATGCTTTAGGGCGACCAAATGGAGTTGTGGTGGGACAAATGCCAAGCAAACTACTTTTATGATGTTTAGCAAGCCCCTGCACGGAATAACGCACTTGGAGCCATTTAACTTTCTATGAAACAAGTTTCGTCTTTCTGGCTTTGAGTAGCCGTATCGACTATAGTTTATTGACGATCTCAACACACGTTTCATAACAGTCTTCTTCCTTGTCTCCTTAACAGGACTTCTGGTCCCTCAAACAACTAAGATCCAAACACCAAGATCAGTACTGATTTTGGTAAAATCCCCTTCTTTCTTCTTTAACGTTATATATTTTGTCATCGCTTCAGTACCTTTTCTTCATAACTTAGTTCTATCTTTCTTTTTATTTAATTTAATTTTATATCATTCAACGCTCTTCTTCTCTTTGCATGTGAAGACGAAGGCTTTCCTTGACGACTGGTTTTATAGCCTTTTATATATATTCATAGTTATTTAAGCGGCAATGGCTGACCACTGAGTTTGTGGGGTTACACCAGGACTGTCTTCGGCTGAGACGAGTGGCGCATCGTGCAAAAAATTTAATGGATGCAAACGACTGGTCTGCTGAAAAAAGGCGGCAAAGAAGCAGCCGCAAGCAAAGCTAGCTGCTGGCATCAACTGGCCAAGATCGATACAGACTTTTAGCGACTGTTACAGAATAATGATCCGGCGACTGTGGTTCTGCGGTCACCAGCTCCGCTATATGTGGCTAACGCGGAGCAGGTAATTAAGACGCTGTTTCTGGCTTACTTGGTTCGTACCGTGCGGGACTTCGGCAACTTGGGTGATCCTACTCTTCTCGATGGAGGAGCTGGAGGGAGTCCTACCGTCGCTGAAAGCCAGAAAAGCCCCTGACCTCGATGGCATTTGACTGAAGTCCTCAAGTTGATGGGGCACTGCAGGCCCCGTCTGCTTCTAGGCATGTACAGTGTATGTTTAGAGTCTGGGGCCTTCAGTGTCAGATGGAAGACCGTGCAATTTGTGCTAATCCCAATGGCAAAAGAGACCCGGATCGCCGTCCTCCTACCATACACTGTGTATGCTCGACAGAGCTGGAAAGATATTGGAGAAGTTTTTAAGAGAGAGGAAAGTTGGGGCGATTAATCAGGCAGGTGGTGTGTCATCCAACAGTACGGTTTCCGGCAGGATCTTTCGACTCTGGGCGCAATCAAATAGATAGTGTTTGATGAGGCAATGCGGCGAGCACAATTATTTTTCGCGCCGTATGGTCCTCCTCTTTACGGTAGTCGTGAAAAACGCTTCAGCTCCACACGGTGGAGCGATATATTTTGGGTCCAGGAGCATTCGTTCCACGTGTCTCGGTACCTCCTCAGATTGGTGGACGTAGACGTAAGAGTCGGCGGTCTCATCTGCGAGACCACAGCAGACTGGCGTAGGACTGCAATGCTTTCAGGGGTTTCGAAGGGGTCAATCCTCGGCCCTGACATTCGGAACACTTTCTAGGACGACTAGAAAGTGTTCCCTCACGCTGTTCTAGGCGATATTTAGGAAACTGGTCGCTAAATTGTTTTGAGGTACTGTAGCCGTTTGTTGCACAGACATTCGGTCTTATGCTTTAGGCATAAGATCGAAAGTGTGTCCTACCGAGGCCTACTATTTCGGCAGTTGCCGAAATAGTCGGCCTCGGTTGGATGTTACACTGCTTGTTGCAGACCGCGTGCCCAACAGAGGCTCAGCCGGGCGATACACAGGGCTATTACCTGGCTGGACGACCGTGGGTTGTCTGTAGCTCTCGACAAGATTGATACCGTGGATCTAACAAAGAAGCTTAATGGTACTCTTTTCCATATCTGAGTCGAGGATGATTGTCGCGCGAAGTACCTCGATATGATGCTTGATTTGAAACTCAGCTACGGAGAGCTACCGACAAAGCCGGGAGGGTCGTAACGACCGGCTTATGGCGAATATCGCTTTTAACAGGTGCGGGTACTTCCACGCTTGTCAAAGGGTAAGAGCCACTCACCGACTACCTCTATTGTCTTGATATACGAGCGCCGACCGCACCTTTTTCGTGAATGCTCTGTGGGCAGCAGATCGAGGGACCTTAAAGGCGGATATTGGAGTGCCGACCCACCACGATGTGTGTGCGGTTATGTTTCCAAGAATGTGACCCGATTCTTCGGGGCGACCTCAGGGCCAAAAAGGGCGACCTGGATCGCCCTGAGCCAGTTGGAAACTAAGTGGCCGCCTTCTCACACTAGGATAGGAGGACTCGGTTCGAAATGATAAATAATTTATAAATTAGTCCATAGTGGTTAAATGAAGTTTGTTTTAGATTATTCCCATTCCTATTTCCGGTTAGGTAAGATGCATTACACTAAGAATCTTCTGTTCTGTTCTATTGTACCTTCTTCCGAACACTGGATAGGTCGCCTACGACAGTCGAAAGGGTTATCTTCTTGGAGGAATGCGGAATGACTCTAAGGGAAGATATGGAGGGCATCCTTGACAAAACAAAGAAAAAATTACTATTGTATCGTATTTAAAATGTCTCAGCCGGCTTAAGCAAAGGATGCATTCTGAACTCTTGTTTTGCTATGGAAAACTTAATAAAATGTCTAAAATCAAAAATTAAATATAAGGCCGAATTGACCAGATGCCGGGTGCCTCCGAATTTATAGATTTTTCAGCTGCCCAAGACAGAAGAGAAGTATTTCCTCAATGCGCACATCTCCAAAACTACAAATTTCTGCACAGTGAGGTAGAGATTAGGTAACGCCTTGGGTTTTCACTGAATCATGCAGAGTGTTGAGTATTTCACCTTGTGCACCAATAATTATGGGCCGTGCATTATTATTTATCTTCTTCATCTTATCATGCGGGAAGTACAGTCCGGAGAAAAAAATACGTGAAATAATTGTTCCAAAGGAGCGTTTAAGTTTTAAACGAACGTTGAATTATTGCTCTAATCCATACACACGCGCGCTCGCGCACCTGCACAGAGAGAGAGAGAGAGAGAGAGCGATAGATAGATAGAGAGAGAGTGTGAGAGAGAGAGAGAGTGAGTGAGAGAATGAGTGAGAGAGAAGAGTATATGGGAAGCAGTTAATGTATGGAAACCTTGAATAAGTCACCATTCAAATTTGGTTGAGCGTTTATAATAAAAGGAAATCCTGAAATTATGTCTGTTGGCTGGTAATATTTTTTTTTATAATGATGTTATAAATCGATTAATTAATAAAAATCCAATAAAATTAATTAATAAAATCTTTTATGGATTAATCGATAAAAAATTCTTGTTAAAAATATGAAATTTGTAGTCACATAAAAAAATGATTTTTTATTATAATATTTATTTACCGTGTAATCTATTTAAATTATGATAAAAAGATTATTTTTTAACGATCGAATGCTTTTATTTAGAAAATGTTTATTTTTTCGTAAAGAGTTGTCTTTTAGAACTCATCGGTATATATACTGACGAATTCTAAATACATCAATAGGTATTCTGATTGAGAAATTTGGCAAACAAACGACACGTTAACGGTACTACAAAGTCTTAGTAGACGTTCTCAGATTCATCCTGAGATTTCTTCTTCTTAAAAGACGTGTTATAAATCAACCGCAGGTCTAACTGCTACGTGACACAGCCGCTTTACGTGGGAGACAAAGGCAATTCCCGCTGGACACGGACACTTTGTGCTTTCCACGAATACATAAATAGATGAGTAGAATTTACATATTGTACATGTCGGTTTTTTCAGTAAAACACCGTCGCGTCACCTTTATATGTAATCCTTTCACATACTTTGCGAAAAAAATACTTGATTATATTGTTACCGAAGCATTATATCTATAATTATAATAATAAATCTCTCAGTGTATACATCTTATACAATTTTTTTACTTACTAGAAGAATTCTATTAATTACATATAGTTTTGGTTATTAAAAGGTTTAGTAATCGTAACAGATACAGTCATTAAAAATCGAAATCATTTTTATATGAATCAAAAACAAAAATGCATCGTGAATTGCGTAAAACAAATAAATAAGAAAAATGTTTGCAGTCTACTTTCATGTTTTTAGTTTATCGCAATTTCGTCATTGTACGAAAGTTAGGATGCGGATTTGCTTCAATATCAGGGTAAGGGTACTAACATGGTGT
This sequence comes from Lycorma delicatula, assembly GCF_047948215.1. Taxonomy (NCBI): domain Eukaryota; kingdom Metazoa; phylum Arthropoda; class Insecta; order Hemiptera; family Fulgoridae; genus Lycorma; species Lycorma delicatula. The sequence continues at coordinate 23,467,248 of NC_134458.1, forward strand.
TCCCCGATATATGCGGATACTATTAAAATAACTGAAATTTCAGTTATAAACAGTTGCGTGATCGTTTAATCGATATAATATCTTCAAATTATGATTTTTAATCTCTCAACAAAACACAATCGTGTCTGATGTCTGATGAAAAGATTGTAATATAATAAAATATCGGTTATCAAAACGTCTATCGACTGTTTATCTAGATTATTTTTAAAAATATATTTTTTTCGTTAAAAATTTCTAAAAAAACCTTTTCTTCTAGTTGTAAAGATTAAAAAGTAAAATTCTTCCATGTTCATAGGATATCGTATGTTTCATTTTTAAAAACATGTGTACCTAAACTGACAACAGAATTTATTTTTAAAAAAAGTCACAAAAATTACAGTAAACTGAAAATACAATGCTTTATTGCAATCCTTTCTTCTTCCCAATCCGTTCGGAGTCGGAGAGTAAAAAAAAAAACAGTAAGAATACTCACCGATTACCTTCAAACGAAAACGATATGAGTAGATCGGTTGTTCATCGTAACAATGATGATCTTGATTTTCAGATTATAATTTAAAGTTTATAAGGCAGTGGTAGAAAAATAATTAAATGGATGACGATGACATTTCTTGAGACATCGACGAATTTAACTAATAAAAAAGAAAAACGTAATGAAACTGTTGAAACAGCAGGAACGTTTTACTTTTAAAACCACTTTGCTAAATCGCTCAAAAAAATAAAGGATTTCATAAACATTTTGTAATATTTTCGTAGTTTTTATTTTAATTCTAAAGCTATTAAAGTAATTTCTACTGCGTAATAAGTATAGGAGGATTATTTTATTTTAATATTAAATCGTTAGTAAATAAGCTTTTAAAATGCGTGTACGTATGGTACACACACATTTTATAAAATCTGTTAAAATATTACCTGTAGATTTAAAAATTAAGATCAAGTAAAGTTAATGTACAGTATATTAATTAAAAACGTTGTGGGTTAGACGCATTGAATCAGGAGTAAAAATCAGATAATCGAAAATAAATCGATAATCGACGACAACTCGTTTTGTAACTAAATAAAATTGTAGATTGAAATGCGAAGGGCGTTCAATTCTAGAAGCACATAGTCGCGCTGTTTGGGTGGCACAACCCAAAAATATCAAATTAATCGACTCTCAGATGATAATCGGTTGTATAATCGAATAAGTCGACTACTAACTGTCCCGACTGTCGCATCCCGACGATAGTATTCAGCCTGGTTAACAGCCGAGATTATCGTCCAGCACTTAGACAATTAAAAATTACACGTAACTTTCATACCTGAAACATACAGAGAATTTTAAATACATAGAAATCGACCAAAATGTTGTTCACTGAATTTTCTGTAATGACACTGTGTGAGCTGATATAAAAAATGATAATAGCGTTAAAGGACACTTTTACCGTTTATTTTATTTCTTATAACGAATAAATTGTTTTTTTTTTTTTTTTTTTTTTTTTTTTTTAATAAAATGAAGCCTTGAAATCACAGAATACTGATTATTTACGTAGTTCTTTGCTTCCCATCTTCGTTAAGTTAAATTTTTTGTGATATTATTTGTGTATTAGGTAATTATAATTGACATATTCAATAATGCGAAGGCATTACTTGTATGTAAGAAATCAAGAAATTTTTTCGTTGAAAAAAGATTTAATTTAAACAAAAATCAATTTACGCAATTAAAAATATATAAAACGGATCAGAACTAAAACTTATTTTTCGCAGTTATGATTTATTTATTAATTTATGTCTCAAATGATTTACCGATAATTTTCTTTTTAATCGTCTAGAATAAGTGTTATAGTACATTCGGTGTTAAATACTTCGGAATACTTATTACGGGCAGAGGAAGATGTTCCTTCCATTAATTGAAAGAAAAAACAGGAATACGCTAGAAAAATAATTAATATTTTAAATATAATTGATGCCTTTGGCTGTAAACGTTATGCCAATCTTTAATAAACGATTTTGGGTATCGCCTGAATTCGTTAGCAATCGCTATACATTTTCAACCGAATATGTATAGGGTTATATGTATAACCTAATATGTATAATCATTCTGTACGGATATATATTTCTTGTGATTTAATTTTTGTTTAATTAATTTATTCCGTTTGGGTTTTAGAATTTGTCGAACTCTTCACGACAATACTCGCGTGTCCGTCTGATTATCTGATTCAGAATATTGTAAGTGAAACGTTCAGCCTGAAATTTGAAAGACTTGTATATCTGTTCACCACATATACAGGAAAAAATTTCCGATTCCAAAATGTTAGGGTTTTAACAGACTTATGTAAATATGTAATTAAAAGAAAAAATCAACTATTATTATGTAAGTGTTTGTGCATTTCATTAATATCTCCAAAGTACAATGATTTTGTCAGATTTCAGGATGTAATAACCGAAAATAGCGAAAATTCACCATTTTTCTCTCTTAGACATCTACCAGATGAAAACAATATGGTTTTGCCTCATTAAAACATAAGGTTTTATCCATAAGGTTAATAATAAAACGAAAATATAAATTAGAAATTATTGTATTAACATAATTTAAAAATTATCATAATTCTGAAGTAAAATTAAAATTGTTTAATATAATGGTTATCTTAAAAAAATTAAGGAAATGATACGTGTTCTTTCACCATTTTCAATATATATTTTTTTTAATTCTGCATCATTCCCCGTAGAGAAATTCTAGATAAATGCAGGCTACATATATCAGTTCATTACCTTTTTTGGTTTTACATTTTACGCCTTTTTTTGTATTCTTTCATGCTCAAATATTATGCTATTTATGTAAAATTATTTTATGTGACCTTATCATTTTTTTAATAAAAAATTTGGTAAAGCGCACGCTCACACACACACACACACACACACACACACACACACACAATATATATATATATATATATATATATATATATATATTATTTTACGTAAACCGAATAATTTCATTTGAATTTTACCACAAGGGAAAGTCCAGTAGCAAACTGTCATGTTAAGTTTTACTGCCGTGGTTTATCTTATATGCCGATCATCTTTACGAGCCGACCTAACGAAGAAGCCAAGCGTTTACTGCCTTCTTCTTCACATCCGTTCTACTCCCACTGTATATCTCGTTTATCATTCTCTATATCTACTACATTCACTCCGTGTCCCTTAGTTTTGCTTTATCATTCTTCGCGCGTAAATATTAACGCCCTGGTTGTGTCCCTGAAGAGTCATTCCTTTCATCAAAACTTCAGTACAATTCAGTTAAGGAAAAATATCAAACCGTTTGTCAGGAAAGAAAAATTTTCTAATTTTATTTGTTGACTTATCTTAAATTTAATTCGATGTTTTTTTAATATTTTTATTACATAATTTTTTCATTTGACTTTATACATATTGTGGCATTTAAAGTAAAATCTACTGACATTACATTCTAGTATTATAGTCTAGTAGTAGATTATATATGTTGATTTTATGCGCGGATGTACGTAGTTTATACATATACAACCGACATGTGCAAAAGCGATGGATTTTTTCTGTTACTATGTAGCGAGTTGATAAGCTTCGAACACATCGGCAATGGTATATGTCGTGAAAACTATAATTAAAAATAAGTAAATAAAAACTGATACGGGCAATTTAATTTATCGAATTAGTTCCCGTAAGTAAGCCCAGCATTTATAAATAAAAGAGATAAAACTGGATGACGTATGCTTATCACTGTAATGTTATAGGACAAAATAACGTGACGTAATGAAAACAATATGATCTTTAGTTTTTATTTTTTTGTCGTAAAGGAAGACACATTTTGTAAGATTTTATGTCTGATTTTAGTTGTTCGGACGACTAAGTCGGTTCGGACAAAAACATTAGCAGACTCAGTAAAAGCATACGCCCACACAAGCAACGCCCTGAGGTGTATATTTATATGTAAACTGTACAAGCTTGTTTAATATATTCTGACTTCCCGGGCGTAGTCTTCTTTTTCCAGCACGTGCCCCATTTACTATATGCACATATGTCGTCTCATTTAATAAATATTTCCGTACTTATTATTTTTATAACGACAATACCAGTTTACTCCATTATAAGACTGTTATATGTTCATCACGGTACAAACACCTTTTTTCTAGTTTTTATTTCGTTCTTTTTCTCACGCAACTCATTGTCATCTTTCTAGTTTGTTTTCTTTTTTGGGCAATTATCTTTATGATGTTATGTCCTCATGAAGAAGTATAACACACTTCAAGATAAAAAGAAGCTGACGATAGTAATAATTACTCTTCAAATTCTCTCTACAAATTTAACAATGAAAGTATAAACGCTGTTGTAAGAAGATCTGTAAATAAAATTACATTCCTCTATAATCATTCTATGATTAGTGATTTTTCTCTTTTACACACACATATATATATATAAACAGAAATTTCAAATATTTTATCGATGATATTGCTAGTTTACCTTCGGTAAAATTAAGCGAGACTGTAATTCATGGGACTCGACCTAAAACGTAAATTTGTTGGTTTTACATGAAAGCTGACTTGAATAATTGAAAAAAAAAATAGGTCCCACTACTGTGTCTTTGTAGTTTTTGAGAAATATGTGCTAATAGGCAGAGTCGAAAAACACACTATTTTATGTCTGGCGTAAAATAATTTTGTTAAACGGGTATTAAACAGATTTTAAGTAGGTATTAACGAAAAAATAATTAATATTACAAAATAAAAGAATTAAATACATAAAGAAAATAACAATTACAAACACAGACGATTAAATAAACTGCTTAAAATGTCCTCCACCATAGTGGATACAGCACTCTGCCCAACGAGCAATATTTTTTGTGGCTTTCCGTATTTCAACAGGATTTTTTGTGTTTGTTGTACCGCACGGTACAATAACTAACCCTTTCTTCTCTTATTCTATACTTCTCTTCATATACTAATATTTTCCAGCGGCCCCACATGTAATAGTCCAAACGTGTCATAAAAAAAGCCACATTTTGTATATTTTGTTATTAATAAACTTCGAAATTCTTACGTTTGTATTTAGTTTCGTACCGTTTTATACAGAATCTAATTCTCTGCAAGTTTTGTCTAAAACCTTTATGTGTTTATTAACCGTTTTACCCAAAAATAAAATTGTCGGGAAAATTGGCCACTCACAAGGGGCGAGTCAATGTGGCGAGAGCTGCATTGTCGGACCGTGTGGGAGTTCCTTGATGCGGTTGCGTTGTTCAACCGACATCAGTAGTTTACTTTCTTTTTTTTCCCCCCTACATCCCTGGACCGGACATCCAATTAAGTATACTCGGCCCAAAGACGTGTCTTTTGACTCTAAGGCGGTCTTCCCGCCCACCGGTTTTACACCCGGCACGACAGGTCAACCGGCCCGGTACTAGATCTTTTCTTGCCTGCTTCTAATTCCCGCCGACGAGGGCAAAGCCCGGCTATGCCGTTCCCCAACCCCGCAGACAGAAACCGGGTCTCATTCTTTATGCCATTTGCCTCAAACCAGCGCGACCAGCACAAGGAGCGCGCGCACCCCCAAAACCAGCCACGCCGGCCGGGTCCAGGTCAGTAGTTTACTTAAGGGAAAGACTTTTAACGCACTGCTCTGGGAAGCTATCCTTGAGATATATGGCTTACCACCAGCCAATTAAGACTCCAAGCGCTTTAATATCGTGTACAGATACTTGCTGGCATTCAGCGATCTAGGCCTGGCAGCGAATCGCTGTCTTGAAAAAGTAAGTTTTAATTTATGGATGTCATATATATTTTTAGTAGTTGACGGGGTACGCCTAACCATTTTAGTAAATATTTGACAAGTGAATAGTTGTGACACGTAAGCCGGTGGTGTATGGCACCGCGCTTAGTCCACTCACGCTGTTAGGTAAGCTCTAGGAGCTATTTAGAACACTGGTCGCAAAATTGTTTCGAGGCTCAGAAGCCGTTTGTGGCACAGAAATTCGGTCTTATGCTTTAGGGCGACCGAATTGGGTAGTGGCGTGAGAAATGCCAAGCATACCAAATGTAAATTAGGTGGGCTAATACGTTTCAAAGAGGAATGAACATTTTTAACAGCATTATTTATTTGATTAATTGTTCAGAAGTAAATTCCAATACTAAATAACCAATTTAAATTAAATTAAATTGTTCTAGGGAAAGTTTCAACGGTTTGTACGTGAAGTTTTATCAGCTTCGTAATAGTCTAAGAATTTAACATACGGGACCCAAACTTCCAAAAGTCGTCTTAATTCGACTTTTTTTTTTGAAGTTTTAGAGGCGTCGACTGCAATAGTCATTAGCCCCTTCCACATCAAAAGAAAAAATAGAGAAAAATTACTTTTCACACCCTGTTAAAAACACGACCGACGTAGTTTGTAGACAGCCTTGTCATAACAAATCATCCAGAAATATACTTGTCAAGGTATATTACAAAACCCCAAAAGAAACATAATATGGCAAGGATGTAAAGGTTCCTTTCCATTTAAAATCACCTAAAAATTACACATTAAAACATTTGCACCATTTCCAATGAAACGTCAAATATTTAAATGCTGCAAATATATCACATGAATAAAATTACTTTAATTTCATTCTTCTTGCTTCCCCTTAGGCCATCCTTTTTTAGTTCCCTTCTCCATCTTCCTAAACGCCTCGATGTCAAATTCCAAGGTATCAAACTCCAGGCCTCGGAGATGGAATCTACAGATTCCTCGCTGGAAATCACCGAGGAACTCCCGCTGTTGGCATCAGACAAAACCAGCTCCGGTGGCGTGGTGAGAAGTATATAACAGTTAGGATTGGATGCACTCACCGCTAAAAAATGTTAGACGGCGAAAATCCTCGCTTTCGCACTTAAATGCCTCTGCGCTTTTAGAAGCTCCATTTTTGTTTTTTTTTTACGTTTTATTTTTCTAATAATTTTACTTCTGTTTTCTGTTTCTTTTTTTGGGATTTTTGCGATTTATATCTTAGTTACAGGCTTCTTGTTCATTACCCGCTCACTCTCCTTTGCCTTGGAACTTATTGAAAGATCATTCCTTGGTGGAGATGAACCTTTTCGTTCGTTAGCGTCAGTTCTCTAGTCTGACGACGTAGGTCTGCTTCCTCTACTTTATCGGTTCTTGATCTTCTGGTTAATAATTTGTTCCACTAAATTAACTAAGGCTGGCGCAGTCCAGTTAACACGTTCTTTGGTTTAAAGATGGCAACACGGGTGAAAGGAACGTGCGCGTAGGACGTGACCTTTGGCGATTTGCTGAGGTCGATTTTCCTGGCCTCAAAGTAAATGATCTCTTGAATAGTCTTTAGCTCCTGTATTGCCAATTCTTCCTTGTATTTTGGACAATTCATTGATCTCGATGAGCGATGTATATTGCAGTTCACACAATCTGGTGGATTGATACGCCCTACAGGAGTCATCTGAATGTAATATGTCCCCGCAACCACAGACTTGTTTTCTCGTTCATCGCGCAGCTGCATGACCGAACCTCTGGCATTCAAAACACCGTAGTGAAGTTGGGATGAGACGTCCTTTCATCCAATATCCAATCTATGAAATCCAGCCTTTTTTTCCGGGCACTTAGTTTTATTAAACGTCAGAACATGGGATGCAGAGGGTAAAACTTCTCTGTTGCGTCGCGTGCAAAAACTCCTTGTGCATGAATCTCCTCAACGATTTCTTCTTCAGTGGAATTTAGCAAATCTCTGTATACTACAATATCTTTGAACGTATTAAGTGTGCAATGCGGAACAACTTTAATATCAAATAAACCAATCTTCGTGGTTTTCAAAAGACGTGATGCCTGTAGGTCGTTTACAGTTTTTACAAACAGTTCCATACCCGTCTTCCTAGTTTTTAACAAGTCCTCCAGCAGCTTCCATGATCCCACAAGCAATCACGAAAGGACTGTATTTCGAAAAATCTCCTCCTTTCTTCTAAATTACCAAATAATTGGGAATTGGCCACTACTCTTAGGTCGATAATCGGTTCGATTCTTCTTTTCAAAAACTATGAACTCTTCTTTATCGATAAATTTGACATTTTTCCTCCTCTTTGCTTGCTAAAACAAAGGCTTATCAGGACGAGGCTTTTTATATCGACCCTCTGCCACGGAAGTTGTGGAAGTTGAAAGTTCCATTATCCTATGGTTTGCCCGTCAATATGTTGCTAGGTGCGGGCGGAGAGACGGTTGGGCGTGCCCCCGATCATTTATCCAGCCTGGATTCCTCAGTCAGCCGCTTCCCAAAACTTAAACCTCGGGGGGGGGGGGGGGTACTGCCTGACGCACGATACCGACTTCCCAGGGCTTGCACACAGCAGTAAGGGCTCCGATACTTTCCACCATGGGACAATCCATGCCAAGGGCCAAAGTGACTGACTCACACTAGGCGGCGCAAGACTTCGGAAGAGCAAGCTCACAGCAGCCCAACCTAAACCCGGCACCCCAACCGGGAAATGGATGGGCACTTCCCGTCCTCCCCCCGCCCAGCGTCTGCAAAACAGTTCACGATCACGCTTTCCGCCACCGCTACAATCTGCGAAACCGAGAAGCACAACCGCAACCAGCTCGGACAGCTCGGGACTGCCAATCCCGTACTCCATGAGGGAGCTTCTGAGCAAGACCGTTGCCGTATTGACTGACATACGTGGAAATACCGAAGTACTATGTTGATGCCCACCCTGGACGTATGCGTAGATTATATTGCGCGGACGTGGGTTTGGATTTGTCCGGGGCTGAATTCCATTTTATTATATTTTATACAACTTTTTGTAGTGTTTAGATATCGATTCATAATACTCTCTGGCTTAATCTTTAACCTTTTTTTATTTCTTATGTATTAACTTTATCTTTCTAACTTTTAGTCGAGTTACAACCCGATTAAAGGATTTTTATCGGTGTCGTACCTCTTTCGGGTCCCACGATAGTCTACCAGATACTGTTAAACCTACAGTTCCTGATATCTGTATTTAATTTGCATTTTATATTTATTTTGCATTAATACATTTTATTTAATTTAAGGAAATTAAATTTTGTTTTATCGATTAATCTAAAAAATCCATTGAATATAAATTACTAGACATAAAGAAGTAAACTTTGTGTTAATTGATCGTACTATTTTGTTATTTGTCATAAATAATTGTAATTATTATTAGAAACGCTGTGCGGCTGTAAAAACCATATCAAATTCATCTCGTCTAAGACCAGAAAAGTTATATATATTGGGCAATTATCGGATTTTTTCTTATTATTATTATTTAGGTTGTAAAAATTAATAGTAAAGTAATTAATACAAATTAAATTTGTAACAATTTTGTAGTTAAGAGCATTTTTTAAAATTAATATTGAAAACGGTGTTAAAAATAAAATAAAAAATAATTAGAAATAAATATTCTATTGACCGAGTGATGTTTAAAAAAAAATGTTATAGAGATACTGAAAACTGGTTTATTCTGTAGTTGTTAAAGAGTTATAGCCTATTAGTGTGTTACAGTTATAAAGGTTTCACGCTGACTTACGGATATTTATGTTTTTACACGAGGATTGATATATTAAACGCGATGCTAAAAATCAGAATGGCATTCGCTAATCGTTTGTGGCAATAGAATCGGTGGCGCTTTTGCTGTTTGAACTACTGAGGGATGGGACGGCTTGTTAATACAAGAAAATGTGGCGAACATGTATGTGCGGCTGATACGTACGCTGCCGTTGAGTACTAGCCACCTCTTCGATAAAATTCCAAAATGATCGCAGAAAGAGGATTCTTTTATGTTAGTCGGCTAGGTTTAATGGTATGTAGTCGAAAGAAAAGCGAAGATAAAAAAAAGCAAACAGAAATAAACAAACGGACAACGTTGCAGCAGAGTACGTTTGTTTCGCTGTAAATATATTTTACTTAAAGCAGAAGAATTTTATAAGGGATTTAAAATCTCGATTTTGAAATCAAAAACTAAAGAGAACACTTACTAAATTAATCGATATTTATAGCTCTATAGGACGCTATATCGTTTAAATATTAATTAACGTAACGGAAAAACTTTTTCACGGATTGTACTCTTGATATATGTACGGTGACCTTGACTGTAGTACGGTTAACTTGGTTTACGTAACAATCTTTTTCGTAAGAATGTAATCAAATCTTTTAATTTTGTGGAGTATTTAATGTAATTTTTTTTGAATAAATAAATTGCATCAGAGACTTAAAAACGATTAAATTGAAGCAAGTGACTAAGTACCTAAACGCAATGACAATAAATGTAAATCAGGTTTTACTTTGAATCGATTCTGAATTTCCTTCTTTTTACGTTATATTTTCTATGTATTTTTTATTATACGTCTAGTGTTTAAATATTTATATTTCCCGGTTTTATCCCTCAGTAAGTTTTCCTAATTTTAAACTAATTATTAATACGTTTTAAAGTCACCTTTGAAATTTATCTAAAATCACTTTTTTCCTTGCTAGGATTAAAAATTCCTACAGAACGAAAGCTTATAAGAAAAAAGATAGTATTTAGAATTTTTTTCTGAAGCAATGTTAAAAAGGGTGTCCCAAATGCAATTATACATATGAACAAAAGATTTTGGTTCTCGGTTACCGTAATACGATTCAAAAAAACTTTTTTTTTAACTTTTTTCTGATATTGACAACAGCGAAACTAACAGCTGACGTTGTTTAGAGCTGATTTCCATGATTCATGTTTGGAAATTCTTTTTATTCATTCTTTTGTTTCCAGTGCGTGATAGTAGTTTTAACACTATAATTGGCGATTTATTTTCGTTAAAATGTGTCTCACATTTGTGATAGAGAGTACACAAAATATGCGAAGAAAATGTTTCATGAATGGTTTCCAGATACCGGTGTTGCGCATCGCGATGTTGTGCAAAACTCAATCGATAAGGTCCGAGAAATCGAATCTATTAAAGACTCACTGGAGCCTGGAATACCATCTGCTTGTATCCTGTTACAGGAAAAGTTATGTGTTATATCAGAAAATCGACGCAAACAGCAAATATTTCAAGGGATAACACGCACACAGCGTGAACTAAAAAATAAAATTGCAGAGCATAAGTTACACGATGCAGATTTTCCTAAACTTGTTGAATGTTGCCAGTGGTTTTCAGATTTTATAAACGGAAAAGGAGGAGACATTCTCGATTTAATATGTTTGTCAAACGAAAGCCGGTTTTATTTATCAGACCGTATCAACAGTCGGAACGGTCGGGTGTGGTCTTTGAATAACCCTTATGAAATCTTGGAACGACATTTAGTTACATGACGAAAAAATTGAAGTCAGATGCGATTACATCGAGTCAGGATAATCGTCCACGTTTTCCCGACCGTAGTAAAGTCGGAATGTTATCGCAATAAAATCACTTATCCTTTCATCGGCCAAACGATAAGGAATAAATTGCTGGAGCTTACTTCCAACAAGATCGAGGAATAGGCTGATTACGAAGAACATCCGGTTACGGAGATACCCAGACCTTAAACATACTGATTTTATTTACGGGGAGCAATGAAAGGATCTGTTTACAAAAACGATCCTCGTACCTTGGAGGAATTGAAAAAATAACATTAACTGAATTTTTAAAGCGATCGCTCCTTCGCTAGTTTCAAACATTTTCAAACATGTTCAAGCATGCGTGGAGGTAAATGGTTGTGGTACTAACAAACTCCTGCAAATAGAAATTGATATACTAATATTGTTGTTTATATTATTGTTCTTTGAATAGATAGTAAATTAAATGTTTGTGATAGTAAACCAATGTTCACAAACATTTAAATTTACCATTTACATTTGGGACACCAGTTATAACGGTTTGATTTATTTTTTCAAAAAAGTGATAAAGTGATAAACTCATTTAACAAAAAAGTTTTAGTTTTGTTTTAATTAATTTTATTTACCTTTTGCACATTTTTTGTTTAATTACTTGAATTTACATATTAACTCAAATATTTCGACCCAAATATCCGGGTGTGCGACTTATAGAAGTGTGGAATGAGCTTAGTAAAGTACGGTATGTTCTCGTAGTAATTCATTGATTATCGGTTTTTTTGTTGTTGTAATTTTAATCCCGTTCTTATATTGTGACATATTTTAAAATTACATTATTTCTTATCGGTGAATCATCCTGTTGTGTATTATTCTTCTACTTCATAACCAAATGAACAGAGTATTATTGATTATTGGTATGCATGGCATTTCTCCCGACACAACCTCATTCGGTCGCCCTAAAGCATAAGACCGAATGTATGTGCCACAAACGACTACTGAGCCTCCAATCAGTTAAGCGACTAATCAGTTAAGCTGAACTAGCTCCTAGAACTAACCTTATTTCGTAAGCGAACTAAGCGTGGTGGCACGCACCAGTCACTTGTCAAATATTACTAAAAATGGGTAGGCGTACCCCGACAACTAATAAAAATATATATGACATTCAATAAATTAAATTCTTGGTCAAGACTACAATTCGTGCCACACGTAATTCGCTGAATGCCACAAAGTACCTATATACCAATATTAAAGCGCTTGGGGCTTTAATTGGCTGGTGGCTAGTCATCACTATCGGATAGCTTCCCACAGTAGCACGGTAGGAGTCTTTTCCCTGAATAAACTACTGATGCCGGTTGAACAACGCAACGGCAGCAAAGAACACCCACACAGTCCGATAGTGATGCTCTCGCCACATTAACGATGCTAGCCTCATACGAGGTGTTTTAAAACACCAGAGCATACAATTAAGGCTCTGTGGTGGGAATTATTAAATTCTGAATAAGTGCTCGATTTCTATCCAACTTATGCACCCAAACGGACGCAGCATAAGAGGCCATACTGTCAAACACACCGAGGTGTGTTTGAGAGTTTGGCCTCCACGACTCCACGACGGGGAATCTTATTCTTTAAGACTTTGGGGGTTGGTTTCACCACGGGCCTAATCTCTGCAGCTTTTCTTGCCACTACACACTAAGCTGTAGAATACTTTACTCTACACACATATACTACACCAAGAATACTACACAAATTACAACATACATACTTACACAATTACACAACAACATCCAACACAATTTTCTCTTACATTTACACTCGGTGGTGTTGCGACATCTTACGAAATGCAACCGTAATCCAAAATGGGAAATATCGTGCCAATAGGTGAATGGCTCTACGTGTTGAGTCTCGAACGATGTCCTCTAGGCACCAGGGCAAACCCAGTTGTATTTACCTCTAGCTCCAGTAAGCGTGCGCTCTGCTGGAGTGGTCCATTATATCGCTGGTATTTTGGGACCAAAATTTCAGTTCCAAAAATTAATCCTATGGTGGTTGGTGATCCATCTGAAAAAACAACAAATTTTAGTCTAGTGAAAAGGCCTCGGTCAGCTTTATCTGACGAGTATAATGTTACTGCAAAAGAGAATATAATATATTCTAATGTCATATATAAGAATGTTCGTTTTGTTGTTCTTCGGAGTAATCAGGTGGCAGGCTCCCTTCAAAAAGTCTCACCTTTCCTGATTAACAAATGTGTCACCGGTTCTATTGGTTCTTCATAGAACTCAGAAAACTACGAGACGGAACAATTCTGATAGAAACATTTAATGATGAGCCGGGTCGTTCCTGTTACGTCTCAGCAATGTAGGCAGCAAAAACATAAGTGCGACAACCACAATACCCTTAATACCAGCCGGAGAGTAATTTTTTGCAGCAATCTTCTGGAAATGGATATAAACGAAATTTATGCTGATGAACTTCCTGCTCAAGTTATCATAGAATGAAGCGTGTGATAAAAGGCAGAACGGAATGGAAGAACCAACACCTTCTCTTATACTGACCTTCAACCTTCCAGTCCCACCGCAAAAAATAAAAATTGGTTACCTTTCAGTTCGAGTACGACCTTTCATTCCCAACCCTCGACGATGTTTCAAATGCCAAGGGTATGGTCACACGACAATATCTTGCTCAAAAACAGAGGTATGAAGTAAATGTGCTAAAGAAGGACACAATGATACTAACTGCCAAGAAGATGAAAAATGTGTTATAATTGCAGTGGTTCGCATACAGCTCGCTCACGAGGTTGCCCAACTTTTAAGGAAGAAAAGGCAATTCTCAGAATCTCGACTGAGCAGAAACTATCTTTTCCGGTGGCACGCAGAGAATATAAAAATACTATTAACTCAAGAAATCTGGTCAAACCAGCCGTACCTTTTGCTGCCGCTACATCACAACAAGCTCCTACAAATTTAAGTAATCACCATGCGTATCCTGGAGTGAGGTAAAAAATGTTGTTCAAAGGTTATCTGATCAAGTTGAATCAATAACAGCCATTATTTTACAGCTGAAAAAAGATGAACAAAAAGTCTTTGGTTGCAGTTAGTGAATCCAACAGTGTGATCCCTATGAAAGTTCCTGTTCCCAAGGTTTGACCGTTACGGACAGGGATAATCACAGCTGGTGGTGGTAAGCCATCTAATAAGCTCCCTCTTAAGGGAACCCACGAAACCACCCCCTCAGGGATGTCATCTGCGGCATCCCATCTACTAAATCTCCTCCACCATCATCTCATATACTGCAGGACATGGTTGAAGAACAACCCGACCCCGGAGCTTCGGAGTTCTTTAAAACAAAAAATACTAAAAAGAAAAACTTAATCACGTAAAACTAATTATTTATACTTTTCTGAATTTATTTATCTATACCTATGAACATTATTCAGTGGAATATCAGAGGTCATAGGTTCAGCACTGAAGATATTAGAGCATTGGTGCACGCACATGATCCACTAATCACGTGTTTCCAAGAAACACATCTTCTACAATATGATCCAATAACACTCAGAGGGTACTTCTGTGAGAGATATGACTGTATAGTATACAGTAGAGAGAGTGGTGGAGTGGCAATTTTCATGAAGAATGGGGTGTCGTCTACAAGGATTGAACTAGCCACCCCGCAAGCTACCGCCCTCTTTCTTTAAAAATAGTTTTGTGCAAAGTATTGGAGAGAATGGTAAACCACAGGCTTACATAGTACTTTGAGAGACATGGCTTTCTATCTCCAGAAGAGTGGGGTTTCCGACAATGTCGATCTTCCATTGACCATTAGTGACCATAGTGTCATTAGTACAGTAGTGTCATTAGTATCATAGTGGTCATAGTTCCATTGACCATAGTGTCAGTGGAAACAGCCATATAAAATGCTTTCCTAAACCGTCAGCACCTCGTCGCTATCTTCTTTGGTATAAAAAAAGCTTACGAAACGGTCTGGCGACTTGGCATTCTTAACACCCTCAAAGAATGCGGAATCCAAGGCAATATGCTAGCTTTTATCCGGGGATTCTTAAATCACCGAACGTTTCGTGTTCGTGTGGACGATTCGCTATCAGGTAGTGTCATATTTGAGAATGGATTGTCTCAAGGTAGTGTATTAAGTCCCACCTTATTTTCTGTTGCCATAAACAGTATTACCAATTGTGTGCAGGCTCTTGTCTTATATTCTCTATTTGTTGACGATTTTGCAATTTACATTTCGGGCCGAACATCACCCACAGCAGAGAGACTTCTACAGAACACTGTATCTCACCTTGAAACATTGTCTAGCATTTACTTGTGTAGTCTTTTCTCGGCTACAGAACCCTTCTGATTTGCAAGTTTTTCTGAATGGAGAACTTATTCCTATCTCTTCCCACGTCAAGTTTTTCGGTTTATTTTTTGATAGCCGTCTTACTTGGGTCAAACATATAAAAGAATTAAAAACACAATGTTCCAAACTTTTACGTATGATGCATGACCTTAGTAACACCAACTGGGGAGACGATCGGTCATGCATGATATATTTTTATTATTCGTTTGTTCGTTCCCGTTTAGGTTATAGTTGTGTCGCCTACTCTGGCGTACTTTACTGTTAGTTGCGTGTTTATTGTCAACGATAGAACTTATATGTTTGGTCTACCTGGTATTACGAATGAGTTTACCGCTGAATTATACGCTATAAATAAGGCTATAAATATAAAAACTTTAAGGACAGTAATATCTTTATTTGTGGTACATGTAAGTTTCTGCTGGGTACCTACCCACGTAGGGATTCCGGGTAATAAAAATTCAGATTCCGCTGCAAATGACCCATGTAATCAACCGTCTTTCACCACTCATGTTACTACTTCTGATTTTATTAATCACATAAAACAATCCTTATGTGCAAATTGGAAAGGTGACTGGACGGCTACTGTTGATAATAAACTCCGACACATTAAAGATTCTGCCTCCTCATGCCGAAAAACTCGTCGTGAGGAAGTGATCCTCTGTTGATTGCGGATAGGACATACGAGAGCAACTCACTCTTATCTGTTGTCATCGGAAAATGCACCACTATGCGTAAGATGACTGCCGCTTAACTGTGCGCTACATCCTTGAGAATTTCATACGTTATGCGGTCTTACGTCGCAAATTTAAGCTACTAAATAACATTAGCAGTATCCTGATGACCGCTTCTCGGCCTCTGGCCCCGTTCTGTAAACTTACAACTTGGGCTGCGGAACAGACGCATTAATAGAAATAGTTAAACGCTACCTTGCTTTGTTTTAGGTGATAGCTTCATTCATACTATGTTCGTAGTTTCTGGCGGCACAGTCTGTGTATTTTTAATTTGCGATGGAGCAACTCGGGGGAGGTTGCTTGGAGGACTTGGTCATTTTTGCCTGGGACCTGGTGTCCGGTGATCTCTTCCAGTCGAGATGGTCAATCGACAGGTCTCCGCCGAGGCTCCGGCCCACCGCAAAGGAGGTCGCGGAGGCCCCTCGGGTAGGGGAACACCCAAGCGCAGCGGATTGCACCAAAATCATTGCTGAAACCTCTGCTACAAATTGTGCGGGGAAGACTGTGGTCGGATCCGCACAAGGAGTGCACGGCAATGGAGGGAAAGCCAAGCCAGAAGAGCGGCTTCCCTTGAAGTAAGGCGGAAAGCGGGGGAGCGATGATCGGTCCTGAGAGGGAAGTCGCTGGAGGGAAGCCTGATGTGAGGGAGGTGAATTCTGGGTCTGACGGCTTGGGACGGATCGAGGAGATGCGGGCCGAGTGGTCCAAAATAACCTTTAAAAACGAGTCAAGAGTTGTCCTGTAGCTTTGACAGTTGGTCTACTCCTACTGGAGCGAATGTGCTATGCTGGTTTCGGGTCTGGTATTTAATGTGAGGACCTCCAGGGCACCAACCTTGCCTTGAACTGAGTTTTGACACGGCTGTCTGGCAAGGTCGACCAGGTTGTGGAGGAAGTTAGGGGCTTCAAACCAGTGACAGGTAAAGCTTTTGGCGAGCTCTATAAATCGATTAAACGTGTGGTGGAGAAGGTGAAAAAGCCTGTCTCTTTTGCCGCGCTAGCAGCCTTGCCTGCGTCTAAGCGGGTAGGTCCGCTGCCAAATCCGCATCGAACACTGGACAGCACGTGCAATGGCTTTGGCCGGTAACATGATTTTGCGAGCTGCCAGGGGTTGCGCTGCAACTCGCGCATGGAGTCTTGCCAAAACTTGAGTTTGGCTTTTTTAATAGCATGAACATACTCATTACGGGCACGCCGGTTAATTCGCAGACCCTCAGCGCGCACGTCATCAACAATAATGCCCGTTAGGGACGACGCTGGTATCTATTCATAGCGGACCTATCTCTTGCGCGCAGCACACTAAGGTCAGAGGACTACCACTTTTTCCCAAGTTTCCCCCTACGTTTAATAGACAGGGCTCCCCGGAATCAGCGGTTATGAAGGCTCCAGGCACTATCAAATCAGCGGACTGGCCACTATCTAAAGGTCTGTCTATTGCCAAGGCCGCCGTAAGACCCTATCGCAGCCAGCGTTGATGGCCCGGCCGAATTTTTAGCCACCAATTTCACCACCTCCCTGTGCTCCATGCGCTATTCCAACCGCTGCAAGGCAGCTGTGTACTCGCGCCGCAGCTTGTCCTGATCCAGGCTCCTTAGGTTGTAGTGACCCGAATCTGGAGTTCTTAGGCTGCCTCCGTAATCGATCTCATAGATTATAAGCCTATAATCAGTCACAATGACCACGGGCCAGAAATTCCACCTACTTGTACTTCGTAGCAAGTCGCCCGTCACCAACGTGACATCGATGGAACATTCTCCCAGTTCAGAAAAAACGTTGGCGGTGTTTCTGCGTCGTTAATCAAGTAGAGGTTCCTGGCTTCAATGAACTGTTCCGAGACCAGCGCGTCTGGGGCCAGTGACTGGTGAAACTCAGGCGGGAGACATGGCGTTAGCGTCTAGAGCAACCAGCAATCTAATGCCCGGGAGACCATCCAGAATCCTGCCTAACTTCGCCAGCAAGTCATCGATACTCCATCAAAGCAGGAAGTAATCCGATACCAGTACGACATCGAACGTACTCCTCGTGATTTGCACAACAGTGAATTGCTCATCAGACCAATGGGTCATCGGAAGACACCAACGAATCTGAGTCAACCACGATCGCGGAGAGCGGCCGTACCTCACAAGAATGAATAACATCCACCCGCGGAAGCCGACCACCCTATTCCCGACCGCGTACGTCTGCTGGGCCAAAAGGTTCTCAAGGTTGTACTCCTCCAGGAGCCTCATGGCGTCACTAGTGGCCACCCGCGAATAATGCAGGTTTAGTTGTTCCATGCGCAAGCGTTCGACATGGTGGAGTCCGGCCATGGATATATACCAACATCTACGGCCTTCGCTCGGCCAGCAACTGAGCCTTCAGCCCGTCATTTTTTAGAGCGTCGGCCTCCAGCAGCCGCTTCGCCTTCTGCTCATTTACCACCTCCAGCACAACGCCATTATCCCTTGTTTTCATGACCCGGGAAAATTGGAGCTTTTCTTTCCTCGGATCCATTACCTTTTTCAGGGTTAGCTCCATCATAGCTGACGAAGCCTCAGAACGAGTTGTAATCGGGACCACCTTTAAAATGGCCCTCGTAATTTTGATAACTGGTACATGGGCTGGTTACGGTGGACTAGGTGGTAAACAGAGTATTATTATGGTTAACTGGCATTTTTCCCGCCACCACCACATTCGGTCGCCCTAGAGCATAGACCAAATATCAGTGCCAAGAACAGCTACTGTGCTTCTAAAACAGTTTAACGACCTCGTTTCTTAAAAGCTCCTAGTGAGCTACATATCACCGTGAGCGGATTAAGCAGGGTGCTATTCACCATCCGCTTATGTGTCCCAACCGCTCACTTGTCAAACTAAATCTAGATCGGGGAGCCGCACCCCTTGTTACTAATTAATAAAAGTCATTAACGTTAATAAAATAAAAGACAGCAATTTAGGCTTTCACGCCTCGGTCGCTGTATGCCAGCTAGTGCCTTTCCACCATTTAAAGCGCTTCGAGCTTGAATCTGGCTGGTGGCCAGCCTTTATCTCAGGAAAAACTTCCCACAGCGGCGCTATAAGAATCAGTATAACCCAGATTAATTAAAAAACTCTAGCGATGACGGTTGAATTTCGCAACCTAATCTAGCAACTCCATTCCGACAATGCGGCTCTCGCCACACTGACTCGCCGTTTATGAGCGGCCAATTTTCCCCTTGACCTCTAAGTTGCAGGGTGGCAAGGTCTCTGCACCCCCCCAAGAGCAGAGCAGTCGAACATCATATGCTCGTTCGACTGGAACTCCCCGCAGACACACAACTCATCAGCCGCTAGGCAAAACCTAAACAGATATTCCTTCAAATCCACATGGTTTGTGAACACTTGGGCACCCGCTCCCCTTAAGAATGAATTCGAGGCACACCATCCCCCAGATCCTGTATAAACCTATACAAGGATCTTCCCTTAGTCGTGGTGTGCCATTCAAGTTGCCATGCCTCAATCACGAGGCTCCATAGCCTCTTCCGTAGGCGGGAAATGGGCATCTGAACGAAATTTCGATCCGGTGCATTGTGATCGCCGTTCCACTCCGGTTCTAGCCCGGCTCGAAATCGCATCCCAAATGCCTCGGCTTACCGATCTCTTCGCAACTTCCACATGGCTCCCCGAACATTCCCACTAAATCGATTGGGAGAGCCTTTCCCAATACGGTGGTAGCCTCGTAGGAGGTTGTTTTTAAAACAACAGTGCATACTATAAAAGCTCTGCGCTGGGCAATCCATACATTTTGAAGCAGTGCTCTATTTCTATCCAACCTACGCGCCCAAATTGGCGCCGCGTATGCGATCATGCTCTCGAAGACACCTCGGTACACCAAGTACATTTGACGGCCCGACAGCCCGTAATCCTTCCGAGCAATCCTTCTAAGTTTGTGCATCACAGAGACGGCATCCGACGCAACTTGTTAATGTGGTTACTAAAAAGGAATTTGTCATCAAACAAAACACCTAGGTACTTATGAACCCTTACTCGGGTGATTACACAGCCTTTATACTCAATGTGGGGGTAACGACTGCTTGATAGTTTGTCTGTACCCTTCAGAAATATAAACTTCGTCTTGTGCACAGAAATCTTTAAATTTTGCATGTACATCCAGCCCGCGGCGGTTGACAAAGCCGCCTGCGCCCTATTCTCCTGCTGCGGTCGTGAATTACCACGAACTAAATGGAGACAATCATCGGCGAAAACCTGGGCCGTGACCCCTTCTGGGAATGTCAACCCCAGAAATCCATCAAACACCAAGTTCCACAGCAGAGGACCGAGAACGGAACCCTGCGGGCTTCTCCTGGTGACGGATTATTCCACAACTAGGTGCGCATCTTTAATCAGAGCCGTGCGGCTAGACAAATAGTCTCTTACCACGGCCTACAGGGGTTCGGAAACATTGCGGCGTGGCAATTCATAGAGGATATAACTCCAACACAAGGATGGAAAGGCTGCCTCAATGTCAATAAAAATGGCCAAAACGTATTTGCAGTCGGCGCTTTCCACCTTGGTAAGACATTTATGATGCAATCTTCGGTGCCAACTCCTTTCATGAAGCCATATTCATCTCGATTTAGAAATCAGTTCATATCAATGTTTTCCCAGAGTGTTCCGCAACCAGCCTTTCCAGCAACTTGCTGAGGACCGGCAAGAGGATGATGGGTAGTTATCGATCCAGAATCCTGCCCAACTTCGCTAGCACGTCTTTGATACTCCATTCAAGCTGGATGTATCCCGACACTAGTACGACATCGAGCGTACCCCTCGTGATCCGCCCGACGGTGAATTGCTCGTCAGACCACTGGGGCATCCAGAAGACACCCACAGAGTCAGAGCCCACCACGATCGCAGAGAGCGGCCGTTCCCCACCAGAATGAATCACTTTCACCCGTGGAAGCCGACCACCCTATCCGCGACCGCGTACGGCTCCTGGACCAAGAGGACCTCGAGGTCGTACTTCTCAAGGAGCGTCATGGCCTCACTCGTGGCCGCCCGGGAATGGTGCAGGTTTAGCTGCCCCAGGTGCAGGCGTTCGAATTGGTGAAAGCTGTCCCCAAGGGTTTCCCGCCGTTCAGGCGTCGCCTTAGGCTGTTTGTTTACAGCTCTAGTCCAAGCGATCTAGTACGCCTTACACTGCCTGCCCCCTACCCGGTGTCCAGCATTGCTGCCTTTCACCTTGGTACAGGCAGCGCACTTAACAGGCGACGACTTGGCAGGGCAATTGGTTGCCCTGTGCCCCGGAGCGGCACAGTGGCCGCACATCTCCTTCTGCGGACGGCATCGGAGAGAGGTGTGCCCAAAGCCGTGACACTTATAGCATGGTCGTGACCTCTACATGGTCGAACAGATTATTAATCCAGATATACTTTCATTGTATCTTTGTTTTCTCTTCCTTTAATTTAACATCTCTATCTTTGCTTTTTCTTTAATTCTTGTACCGCATTATCTACACAAGATAGTATCGCGTGTATAAAGTAATCTGTATGAAAATGTAAAATCAATTTGAAAGATATAATGTAAAATTTATATAATATAAAATCAGTTATTTTTATTTACCTCATGGTTTTTGATGACTTTTAATTTTTACTATTAAAATAATTATAATTGTCAGACAATGTTTGTAATATGCTACAACATCGGTAAATTATATAACGTTAGCGACATGGAGACGATGTTAACAGCGTCGCTTTATAAATATCCTATGGACCTTCACCGTAGGTTCCATTCAAACATTATCCGATGAAGTCCTCCATCGTCAGTCAGCAGTCACATTCAATTGTAGGTAAAATTTCCCACTCGTTCACAAGTTGAAGATTTGTTTTTTCCGTACCCGGTTTACATACAGTTTCACCGAAAAGCTTTAGATCGGTTGAAACCGAGAGTAAGATCCTAGGCAGTTCTACCCTACTAAGAATTACTGTCATCGTTATTATATTCCCGTGTTTCAAGTTATTATTTTGAATTTTCGAGATCTTCTGTAAGAATCCTAACCGGTTTTCTAGATTATTACTGTCAGTCGAGATTTAATTTCATTAATGAATAAGGCAGATGGTAAGCGCGTTCCACAAATTTACCGAGCGATTTTTATATTGAAGGTGGCGACTCTGTCAATTGAAACCGGAAGCTATGTTGCAGAAATTTGCTTACGAGTTGCACGAAATATTTTTACGATCTGGAACGTAAGTATTATTAAAAAGAAAGAAGCAAAATGAATTTACATTTCATGAAAATAACAACATAGTATTTATTTAAACAATAATATAACTGCAAACACATTCCGCAGTTTAATTGATATTTATATTAGGATCGGTAAAGTAAAAATGAACCGGTTGTTTACTACACCCCGGTTAAGGGTTTATTGTAAGATCTGTAAAGTAAGCTGTCATTGTACCTGCTCGATCGACAAAACCGGAGCGATTATCATAAAACAAAGGAAAAAAACCACTTTTGTAATGTTATTTTTATTAAATTAATGTTCGGTGTCATATTAAAGTAATAAAATTAAATTAGTAGAATAACAGATAATCTTTGCCATTATGTGAACAATACGCTTACTCTACCCGAGGAAAACAGCCTTATTATCTTCTAGTTTTGTTACGTTTTAATTATAACCACGTAAATAGTTATACTTTTTGTTCAGAATTATAGAAGCAAAGTAGAAAGATTTTCATTTGTTCAATATCAGGCGTTTTTGATTTAGGAGATAAACAAATAATTATTATAAAGTTGGAACTGAACGAAAATAGATTAACATTAGTCTCTTAAGACAAAGTAATGAAATTATTGGTTCGGGGTATTATGCAATTTTTAATTTTTTTTCTCCATCCGCTCTGGACCCCGATTATTTATTTTAATTATTAAATGTATAATTTAAATTCGTAGGTGTTATAATTTTCTTTGCTATATCATTTTCTGCCGTTGATAGAATCTTTGCGACTTAGATTTTGAAGGTGGATTATTCATTAAAGGGAGCTTATTGATGGGCGTCTAGTGATTAATCTCTTAGCTAGGTAAAACGGTGCGTGAAATGTAACCCAAGTCACTATATGTCTTTGGTTACATTCCGCGTATATCATATATGTTAAAGAAAATATTTTGTGTTATAATCTTTTAATTTCAACGTATTTACTACATGTAACAATATTAATGTTATTAAGATAATATTTTAAGTTATTAAGTAAAATAGATATTTTTTTTAAATTTAATGTTAAATAAATGATGAATTAATATCGATTTAATGATAATACTTTTAGAGCAAAATAGAACGTACGATCTAGATCGGCGCGTGTCGGTCAGCGGGAAGGAACAGAAACTTACTCCGGTCAGCCGCTGAATAAGAGGGAGATCGCAAAGAATTACAGTAGTGAAAGCACCGCTGTAGAGACTTTCGAACTGTAAGCTCGACATGAAACGGTGAACGAGCAGGTGTGATATGTAGCCGGAGGGAGAGACAAAGGAGCCGGCAGGGCAGCTAGGCCTGTGCAGTGATTGCACATGCACGGTGTTAGCTCGTCAATTGTCTCAGCCGGCGACATTCCTATCTCATTGTCTTGTCCCGCGACTGCGGACCGGCCTCTGGTAGACCCGACGTCACAACATACTAGCAGTTCTTTCAAACATCATTATAAAAACATCGACATAAAAACTAATTACTACGATTCGTCTTATTCACGCAAATATTCTCGGGTATCATTCTGATACGGGGTTTTAAGCTTTTCATAACGATATACAAATATCGAATTTATCTTCAGGATTTGTTTTAAAGTATTTAAAAATTCAGATCGCAGAAATTTAACTATATTATTTAATGAAAAATCCTTGCTTTGATAAAAGGTTTAAAAAAAAATTGCAGGAACGTTTTTTATTTACCGACGGCTTTGTTTAGATTAAAGGGTTTATATCTTGTGAAAAAAATTGCGTTTACGTCAAAGGAAATTAACTTTCAAAATTTGTTTATTTAAGAAAAACCTTCGTGTGTACTCTATGAAATACCAGTTTTTCTTTTTAATTCCGTTTGATTTATTCATATCATCTGTAATTTTATAGAAACGGAATAACGTTAGCGGTAAGAATATTTTGAAAGTCGATTCTTTATCGAGTTAAATCCACGGGGCTTGTTAAAACGGACACATTTTATTTCATGAATATTTCACATACAAGTTATACTTAATAAAAACACTTTTCCAGGATTATCTTTGTTTTTCGGTTAAAAAAAACAAAAGAATTATTTTGTTTTTAAACAATATTTTTGTAAACGTTTTATGAAATATAAACCGGGATTGTCAAAACTTTGTTTATGATATTCAGCGTATTGATACAGAATCAGAAAATGTAAAATGAACTCTTCTGTTAGTTGACTGGGCCACAGTCAGCAGGGTTATTTTCTTCGATCTGTAAATACTTATGTAAATTTCAAAGTAGTTCAAATCAGTTGATTAAATTTAACGAAAGGAACGTCAAATTATATATACATAATCATAAAAGAAACTTCTTGGTTGTTTGTTTAGTAGACAACAAATATTTTATTTTATAACTCTTTAGGTAATAGAACCATTTTATAAAGTTAGAATATTATTATACAAAAATAAATATAAACAAATACGAAACAGAAGAAAACTAAGTTTTGCTCCAAATTGGAAGCTTTCTCAACTATAACTGAAAACATAACCTACTTAATCGTATGTTAAACAATACTGGACTGGTCTTATTATTCAGCCAAACTGGAAATTTAATAAATAATAATAAATCATATACATATACCTAAATAGCAGTTCTTTTATAAGATACAATTTAATCCTACATATTAATCGTTAATCATGCGATTTAAATCAGATATATAACAAATTATACTAGCACATACATCACTAAAACCATTAATATCCGTTCTGTTGTCGATATAATTTTTACATTTGAAAATATGTATAGTTTCAAGTATCAACCTTCTAGAATTGTTTACACCATAAACTAAACTTTTTTCTTGTTCTAATCTTATAATTGGAACGTTATAAAAATGAACACAGTTCAGAATTAGAACTGTGTTTATTTTCTTTTTCATGTTTGGATAAGGCAGTAACTCTATGTTTTCGGTACTTATGGGCCTCCATAAATACCGGGCGATTTTCCTATATTTTGTTCCTGATAATCATTAAATTGAATATTACATAGTGAGTTGGGCTTTTTAAGTTTGACGATTGGCGATTTCAATTTGGAGAAAAGATGGTTAAAATTGTTGAAATTTTTAAATACGACTTTGAATTCTTGTTTCAAAACTTTTTTAAGTTTTTCAGACAAATTTTGGATATGTGGAACGGTTATATAGGGCTCATATTCGTTTTCATTAACACAGTAACTCCCATGATGTTGGCGTTGTGCAATTAGCACAACTAGAAGTCTAGCCGCCAGCCGCTCACAAACAACTTCCAAAATCACGCCATGGTCCCGTGTTTTCGTGATCCGGGAAACTTGGATCCTTGCTCTCTACTGGTCCATAACCTTTTTAAGGGTTAGCTCCGTCACTACCGATCAAGCCCTTGGACCAGGTTTAAGTGAGACTACCTTAGTCCTTTTAATTTGGGCTGCCTTTAACAAGGGGTGCGCCTCCCCGATCTAGATTTAGTTTGACAAGTAAGCGGTTGGGACACATAAGCGGGTGGTGAATAGCACCTTGCTTAATCCGCTCACGCTGATAGGTAGCTCACTAGGAGCTTTAAGGTAACGAGGTCACTAAACTGTTTTAGAGGCACAGTAGCCGTATCTTGGCACTGACATTTGGTCTATGGTCTAGGGCCACCGAATGGGGGGGTGGCGGGAGAAATGCCAGTTAACCAATTAAATCACTCCGATGTTTCGATAATTCTCTCGGCTAATTCACGAACTACATCGTATTTCCCGCAGTCAAACAGTACATGAAAATTAGTCTCCTCAACACCATAATCGCCGCAGAGCGGACTCTGCTTGAGTCCGAGATGATACAGCATTTTATTGAAATTCTCGTGGCCCGTCAGGAATTTGGAGGTATAATGATCCCAATTGTATCATTTCAATTTCATTCGATCCTTCACATTCGGAAAGAATTCAAACGTGACCCGGCCCGTGGTCTTGTTGTCCCAACGGCGTTCCCAATTCCTAAACGTAGACTCCCTCAGTTCTTTTCGAAATACACTCTTACGCTCACCGTTTTTCACTCGCCTATAAAGTTCCAAACGCTCATTTTTTAGGAGATCTATCGGAATCACCCCCGGTAGTACAGGCAATGTCGCAGTAGATGTCGTTTTATACGACTTATATACTGTGATAAGCGCAAGGCGCCGGGTGCGCAACAGTTTTTCCCGAACCGTCCTTTTCGTAACAATTCCTTCCCAGCTATGAGACGGGTGAGTCTGAATAGCCTCAAACACCACCCCGTAAATTCTTTACACGCTCGGACACCAAGGCCCCACTCTCTATTATAAACGCTCTTCAAATTCATGAGCGAGCATAACGCGTTATCCCACAGATAGCTAACATTATGGAAGAAGCATTCTTCACCGATCCAGATGCCTATATACTTAATTTTTTCCGCGTACGGAATAGGGACCCCGTCCACTTTAACATTTCTCCGTACCGAAAACGATTTCATGTTCCGGAGGCTAATAAATTTGCTCTTATCAGGGGAAAACTGCATTTTTTCTTTTTTGCCCCGAATCGAGATCACATCTAGGGCTGTGCAGGCCCTGGCTTCGGTCCACCCTATTTGAATCCTAGGTGAACCCTATTTTTACCTTCCACAATCACCATAACATCGTTTGCATATGCGATGCAGGTACACCCGTCACCTAAATCCGAGATGAGTAACTTATTAACAATCAAATTCCAGAATACCGGCCCGAGAACAGACGCCTGTGGACAACCCTTCGACGACTCCTGCATAAGCGTATGACGGCCTATAGTAAGCTGGACTCGCATGTTTTCAAAGTAGCTTACGATTAAGCTATGTATATCCCCAGGACATCATAGATCCAGTAGACCATTTAGGATATACGGCCACCTAGGTTTGTCAAACGCCCCTTTAATATCTAGGCTAATTCCTAGCATCATTTTACATCTCTATTCTTTACTTTATTGTCCACAAAGTCGATAGTATCACTCGTACCCACAGCGGGTGTGAAACCAAATTGTCTGTTACTCATATCCTCATGAGCTCATCGAGGCGATATGAAATCAGTTTTTCCAAACTTTTGCTGAGAACGGGAAGCAAGGTTATAGGCCTATAAGACTTCACAACCGTCCTATCCAAGTCAGCAGACTTGAGGATCAGTCGGAGATCACCGACCATCCACTCATCCGGGAAGACGCCCTGGGTCAGACACGCACTATAGAGTCGGACCAGAGGTCTCTCAGCTTACCTCACGCTCGCTTAACAAGCTCGCCTGTAATTTCATCAACGCCTGGTATCTTCTTATTTGGCAAGGAAAAGACCGCTGTCTTTACCTGTTGTTCACTCCAATCTCCAACAGGGTCTGAGCATCTCTCAAGATTCCTAGTCCCGGCCATCGGCCACTGTCCGCTGGCAGAAAGGCACGAAGCGCATATGGCGCAGTACTACTGGCACTCGCACGAAGGGTAGAAGAAACTTCCGAACTAACTTTCTTTTTGAGTGCGACTTTATATACCGCCCCCAAGGGTCCTCTCTGCTGTTCATGACAAACTTGAGCCATGCAGCACGTTTCTTAGTGAACACCGTGTTCACAAAGCGGCGTCTGCTAACCTTCCAGGCCTCCAGCAAGACAGCCCGCCTTTCGGGGTTCCGATACCACTGGAATAGCTTTCGATTTTTATACATTTCTTTCCCCATTCTGTGTAATTCACCAGACCACCAAGAATAGGACTTAACGGCTCCCCTCGCTCGTGGCATGGAAGCTTCTGCGATATCGATTAATCGTCGAGGTACTCGCGCCACTGGGTTCGGCGTTATTCCACCCTCGACCTAATTCGTAGACCGCAGAAGTTCATCAAACTTCCTCCAATCAGCTTTTCGCGTGAGTAGCCTTCCCTTAACCGAGGGATTGACTCTCTCGCCAGGTACCATGCAAATGTCAAACGTGATCAAGCGATGATCACTGAACTGTTCCGGGTGTACCGTCCAATCTCGTTTCTATTAAAGATATTCCCATTACAAAGAGTGATATCTATATTCGCCCGGCTCAACAGGGTTTCAAACGTATGAGACCTCGAAGGCTGATTCAGGTCAAAGAGACCTGACTCAATGAACGCCTCCTCAAATGCCTTACCTTTATCGGTAACTCCTTCACCCTACCACAGCGCACACTGCGCGTTAAAATCGCCACCCACAATCAAGTTCGCACCCTCGTATGCACGAGAAATCTGCCTAACCATGTCGATATATCTGTTCGGCGGGTCTCAGTGCTGATAGTATATGTTAACCACGAATACGGTTTTCGCTTCAAATTTAATTTCCGCGCAGACATAGTGCGCAGTGGAGTATTGCGACACCATGATTGCACCCAATCTTGGATTTACCACATAAGTGGCCGCCCAAATATGGTCCGGCTCCGCTCGCACGTAAAACGTTTGCCCACGCGGCCCTGGGATACGATTACGGATACAATAAGGCTCTTGAACGAGCATAATGTCCAATTTTAGCCTCTCCGCGATTCTCATACAGTTATCCAGGGAAGTCCTGGAACGGTCTACATTAACCTGACCTATCTGTAGCCTACTCATAGAAAGTTTGCTGCAACTCCCTTGTGTAGGCCCTCTTCCTTATCGGACAGTCTACACTAATGGTGGCGTGATCAACATCAGCCCCAGACTTGCCGGCTCGAGTGCAATTCAAGCAAGTAAGTTGACTCAGTTCCACATCTTATGGCTCGTTGCCGCACATGCGGCAGAGTGGCTCACTTGAATCACTTTTGGCTAGGCTGCCAAACGCGAAGCACTTAAAGCAATGTAGCGGAGCTACGTGATCCACTATCCTGCAGCAGCCGAAACCGATGAACCACCGGTCCCGACTCCGAAGCAGGTCTCTTAGCCGGGGAGTACACTCCACATCTACGGTGTTTGCATCACACGCACGACTGTGGCGGCGGAACCTCCCGGAGAACTCCGTGCGGAAGTCCTTCTTGGTGATTCCTGACAAATATTGCGAGTTTTGTCGCAATAGTGCTGCCGACAAGTCCTTCTTGTCAGCGTCCGAGAGCACATCAGAGATGAGTACCTTCTGTCCCTCTTCACTGGAGCTTTGTCCTTAATACCGGCCTTAGCCCACTCCTGGCTGATAACAAGGCTCGTCTGAGCCTTGTTGATCACCTCTAGCACACCACCAGAGATCTGCTTAACGTGCCTGACTTGCAGGGCGTTAACTACAGGACGAAGCACCTCCTTCGTCTTCTTTTCTAATTCCATAGTCGTCATCTTGCTCTCTTCCTCGGGGAACAAGAGTACGGCCGGACTGTCCTTCGCGGTCTTTTTTGAACCACTGGGGCAACACTTTTGCCACCCCGGATGGCAGGCGGCACCTTCTTGGCTACTTCAGCAAAAGATAGCGTAGCCACCTCCTTGCGGATAGTTATCAGCTCCTCCTGCATCCCTCCCTGAACGGACGATGCGCTCGCAGAACTTACCTCCGACACCACGGTACCCTTAAGCTCTGTAAACAGAGCCCGTATACCGTTAACGGCCTCCTTTGAGGCATGCTGTAAGCCTAACTTCAGGCCTGTCAGTTTGGCCTGTTCGAGGGACACCTCTTCAAACAGGGAGCGAATGCCCCGGAGGGCGCCGCCACCTTGTCCTAAGTCTCTCGGTTTAACTTCCAAGCCTTATCGTTCTCCAACGCTCAAACCACGTCGGAGCACAACTTGTCGAGTCTCTCCCACTCCATACGCAAGAGAGAACTACCGCCTTCAGGCAGGTTGCAGGATACCGGTCCACCCTGCATTGTACTCTAGCCCGACTCTCCTGGGTTCGGGTTCGCCATTTGTTCGTATTCCAAACGAACAAGAGGGATTTGTAGCGAAATCCTGATGAGAGAGTTTTGCTGTGATTGGTTTTCACTGAAATCTGTGCCTTGTTTTGTTAAGGGAAAAAGTTAGAGAATCGAGGAGATCGCAAATTCAACTAGGTAAGTTAAGAAAACAAGGCTAGCAGATAAGAGTGAAAATTGCAGTCAGCGACAGAAAAGCAAAGATCAGTAGTGAACTTTACCCATAATGGGCAATTGGACGCACCTGTTATTAGAAAGCGTGTACAGGGAGTCAGTGAGTATGTCCCAGGGCTCACAGGTCCTCACAGCCCCCTCCGGACGCCGCATAATCGCCGGCCAGCCATACCCGAGCATCGGTCACGGACCATCACCCGGGCAGGGTCACGAAACTGAAGGCACACCTGACTCCTGCATGCGAGAGGAGACAGGCCTATCTCTATATTATCCTGAAAGGGGTGCACCGTACACGCGCCTAAAATCACAGGGTCCTCTACCGGAGTAGGACGAGTGAGTTCGGCGTAGGCAGAGTTCACCATCTGGATGCGCATGCCCAGCCGCTACCCCGCTCACTACCACAGACATGGCAGCAACTGTTCCTCTACTGGTTACAGCGCGAACCACGAGATGGGAGAGGACACCTGAGCACCACCGGCCTAGCGACAGCCAACTTCTCTGGCTAGGCCTTTATGAGGGCTGCATCCGTGCCGACTCTCTTCCCGCCCCGCTGCCCAACAGCACAAACCGCCAGGGGTGCACCTGTACATATACCCGTCGTAGTGCCGTAACTCCTTCCAATTTCTACTTCTACGACCCACTTCTACGCCAATGGAGCCGTCTGTACACACAGAGAACTTCTCAGGTTCGCCCGCACTAGCGGACTCGGATCATCTACCCGTCACCGGACAGGCGACCAAGATAGCATATTTTTCAAATCTTGCCGTCAAGTAACTTTTCCGGAGGTGAAAAGCCAGAACTATTGTAGTGGTTGCAGGTTTCCCAGCTACTACGTTTTGTCACACCGAGTTACGAAAAGAAGCTGCAGACTAGCGAGATTTCTACAGCCCCAGCGTTCACTGCTACCCCACTGTTCCATATTCAGGCGGTATCAGCCAGTTGTGCCCCTACTGCGACACACTACACACAAGTGTGCAGGCCGACTTATCACACAACCCGGTTAGGTTAGGTTAGGTTAGACCAAACCAACCCCTCAAGCTACCGCCCTATTTCATTAACAAGCGTTTTGTGTAAAATAATGAAGAGAATGGTAAACCGCAGGCTCACATGGTACTTGGAGAAACATGGCTTTCTATTGCCAGAACAGTGTGGTTTCCGACAAGAACGATTTTCCATTGACCATCTAGTGTCACTAGAAACAGCCATACAAAACGCTTTCCTCAATCGCCAGCACCTCGTTGCTATCTTCTTCGATATAAAAAAGGCGTATGACACAGCCTGGTGACGTGGTATTCTTAACGCTCTCAAAGAATGGGGAATCAAGGGCAATATGCTTGCTTTTATCCGGGGATTCTTAAATCACCGAACGGCTCGTGTTCGTGTGGATGATTCGCTCTCAGATAGTGTCATCTTGGAGAATAGAGTGCCCCAAGGTAGTGTATTAAGTGCCACCTTATTTTCTGTAGCCATAAACGGTATTACCAAATGTGTGCAGGCTCCTGTCTCATGTTCTCTATTTGCTGACGATTTTGCTATTTATATTGCAAGCCGTTTAACACCCACAGCAGAGAGACTACTGCAGAACACTATATCTCACCTTGAAGGTTGGTCCAGGATTACTGGTTTCACATTTTCATCCGAAAACACAAAATGTGTAGTCTTTTCTCGGCTACGAAACCCTTTATTTTTTGATAGCCGTCTTACTTGGGTCAAACATTTAAAAGAATTGAAAAAAAAATGTTCCAAACTTCTAGATATGATGCGAGTCCTTACTAACACCAACTGGAGAGCCGATAGGTCATGTATGATATGTTTTTACTATTCCTTTGTTCGTTCCCGTTTAGATTGTGGTTGTGTCGCCTACTCTTCAGCTCGTCAAACCGTGCTTAAAATGCTGGATGATGTACATCATGATTTCCTTCGGCTTACCACAGGCGCGTTTAGATCACGTCCTCTCGCAAGCTTACTTGTAGACTGTGGTGAATCATCACTTTGGGATAGACGAGACAGCCAAATCACCCGGCTCTTGACTCAGTCTTTAGAAATCCTTAAGACTGAGCTAGGAAAGTACGAGGACCATCCACGTTGTACTGCACCTGTAGGTGTCCGTACCCGACGTCTGCTGTAGCATATAAATGTTGACACACAGTCATTCTTTCCTACTTATCCTTGCTCATATCCTCCGTGGAGAATAAACCTTATGAATTTTAATTTTGACCTTACGACATAAAATAAACAATCAAAACTACCTATTCTCTTCAAGCAAATGTTGTATACACTGATGGATCGAAACAAAACGATACAGTTGGCTGTGCATTTGTTGTCGATGAAAGAACTTATATGTTTGGTCTACCCGGTATTACGAGTGTGTTTACCGGCTGAACTATACGCTATAAATAAGGCTCTAAATATCATTAACCCTAAATATAGAAAAATTCTTATTTGCAGTGACTCGTGTAGTGCTCTCCAAGCCTTAAAAACTTTTATTCCACACATCCTATCGTCATTGAAATTTACAACGCAATCGTCGAGTTGAATAATCGCAACACAGAAGTAAGTTTTGGCCGGGTCCCTAGCCACGTAGGGATTCCAGGTAATGAACATGCAGATTCCGCTGCCAAAGAAGCATGTAATCAGCCTCCTTTCACCACCCGAGTTGCTACTTCTGATTTTGTTAATTATGTAATACAATCACTAAGAGCAAAGTGGCAAGCTGACTGGACGGCTACCGTTGATAATAAACTCCGGCAGATTAAAGATTCTGTGTTGCCATGGGACTCCTCATACAGAAAAACTCGGCGTGAGGAAGTAGTCCTCTGTCGATTGCGGACAGGACACACGAGGGTCACACATGAGTACCAGATGACAAAGAGGACAAGTACTCCTATGCGCCCGATGCAACTGCCGCATGACTGTGCGCCACATACTTCGGGATGGCCTATGTTATGCGACGTTGCGTCGCAAATTTAATCTACCCAGAAACATCCGTGGTGTCTTGTGCAATGATAATGAAATTTTAACCCGGATGTTTCTATTTTTGCGTAGTGCTGGGTTAATACAAAAAATTTAATATTGTTGCGTATATTTTTTTAATGCTGGAAGAGTTTTTAATAAGTTTGTTTTTTGTTTTTTTAAAAATATTTTTGTTTCTTTTTTTAAATTTTTTAATCTGATTTAGGAGCCTTTTACACTCCCTATCGGAATTTGTTAAATTTTATATAGTTATTTTTACTTTTATGTTTTAAAGACTGTCTGTGATATTAGTTGTAAGAGTTTAGTAATGTTAGTTTCAAGTTTTATTTCACTTTTTTAATTTTTGTTTTTATCCTAGTTTTAATTATATAATTTGTCTTAGTTTTAAGTTTTATTTAATTTTGTTATTTTAGTTTTTAACCTAGTTTTAAGTTTTATGTCAGATCCTTTACGGTTTTTAGTTTTCTTTTTAGTCTTTTTGTTATCCGAGAATGGGCCCTTTACACCCATTTCGGACTTTGTAAAATTCTGTTTACTCTTGGATTTATTTTAGTTTTTATCTGTGATATTAGTTGTAAGTTTTATTCATCTTTTAGATTAGCTTTAATTCCTTTAATTTTTTATATAAAAAAAAGATTCCGGGCGATGATAACGCGCAGGCGTTTATCGCCCTCAAAAAAAAAAAAAAGATTATGGGCACTTTTTTACGTAAACTGAAATATCGCGTTAAATTCATTACCTGATTGTGCAGAAGCGGATATTCTTATTTTTTAAGAGTAAACGATTATTGGTTTTACAAAAGGACCATTTTTTACTCAGATTCATCTCTCGGGAGACGTATTCATAGATACGATTACTGTTAAAAGCTTAATTACATATTCGTCGCTTAGATTTTATATACCTAGTAATTACCCTATGAGTTACGTAATACTCTAAAGCTATTGAAATTTTTTTTATAATTAATACAGCTGGTAAAGTTTAAACGTGAAGTATTGAGACGGTTGCGATCAATATACGAAGCCCTTTTATTTCGAATGTTTATTACCAGAGACCGGTTGTTTCTTGAATATAATTACTCTCAGAAAGAGTATATCTAACCGGTACCGCTTTTACGTCAGCCGTTTTATGTTAGTCACAACCGTAAGAAATACTGGAGCAGGTGTTGGAAAAAAGTAAATTAATGTACACTTTTCTGAGAAAAAAATCATTACGTATAATATTTTGTGAGAGTAGGAGAAAAAATTAACAGTGTTTTCACCTGATGATTTTTTATTTATTTTGTAAACATTTAAATTTCACGGATTCGTATAATTTATTATTTAACCGACTTAGATTCCAGAGTTCTACATAACGGTGTAATTTTATCTCGTAACATTATCTTTGCGGTATTAAGCCTTTACTATACAATTTTATTTTATAAAAATGTACTGCGTTTAATTATGTATTAGTGCGAATGCGTTCGTGTTCATGTGTATTAGCGTGTGCACGTGCGTCTGTTTGGAAGTTTTTTTTATTTATTGTGGAATGTTTTAAGTCGGTATAAAGTGTGGTAGTTTCGTAGTAAATTTTGATAAGTGGAGTGTGTTATCCGGTGGTACACTGTGTCCGTCGCTCGCTCAGAACAATGAAGTAAACGAGGATAGAAAGAGGATGTCTCATTATTTTAAATTCTTGTAAATTTTGTCACGAAGCGAGGACTGCGTAAAACACTTTAATTGGCTGCTATAAAATAAGGTGCATGCAGGGAGTTTCTTCATGCAAGAGCTTCAAATTGTTGACGGGAGAGAAAAAAAGATCACATGTAAAAAAAAAAGAGGCAGAGAAAGCCGATGCCCGGCTCTGCGGCAGACGACGGTCGGAACCTAGATCCGCGTTCAATAAATCGACATGTGACCCGTTGACTCACGAGGCTCTGATCTGCCGGAGGTTGCTTTCTTTTTCACGCCGTACAGGTCCTATTTTTCACGCCGTCACCGCGTCCGGTCTCGAATGTCAATCGTTTTTACAAGTTTTCTTCTACAGCTGCCTTTTAAAGACGCAACTCGGTCGACCGCTATTTAAAGTCCGTCTCTACTGTGCTGTCTCTGTTTATTTTAGGCGCTCTTCCGGTCGATCTTGTAATTATTCGTTATATCTCTTTCTGCCTTTTTCAAATTATAATAGCATCCGTACTGATTGCAATTTGTCTCCGTAAGAGCGAGTCCTCTCTTTCTCCGTCCACCGTCATACGTCTTCTTACTCTGACACTGATGTTTCAAGTACCCGAAGATGATTTGAAATACAAAGATACAAAACCGCTTCCGTTCGCCAAATAACTTTCTTCTTTTATTCTTAGCAGGAAAAAAAGCTCAACAAGAGTCTACCGACTCTGTCAGAACAACGCGTTATTTTATTTAAGTTCAATTTTTAAAATAACACATCCGTTTATTTACTTTTATACTCTTCACTTCTTTACAATTTACGTCGATACAATGAATTTTATCATCGAGTACTAATAACTAAGTTTTCTAAACTGTAATATTATTTTATTAATCGCTTTCATACAGTCGTCTATTGTAAACGCGCGTAAATTTAAAAACATAAATGATGAATTTCAAGAAGAGCGACAGGACGGTACGGTTATGTATTTTACGTTCGATTAAAAATCTTCCGTGGGAATCTAAGTTAACTGTTTATATTTACGTCGGCTACTTCTAAACGCCACACGATTGTTGAGGGACGAAATTATCTCTTAAGACTGCTGCCGGATTGATCTGTAATTTCCGGAGGAAAATTAACTTTTATTTGCAGCACACATTTAAACTGTTCGATACAAATACATAAATGTACCAACTTTATTTAAAATAATTCACCAATCTCTGGAGAATTGTGAACAAAATGGACGTCCGTTGCACGAATCGGGTCGTAGATCTTGAGTTTACATTATATTTTAAAGTAGTTGAACTTTACTTGTAAAGAAATCTTATAAATGTATCCAGGCGATTCTGCGCATTTGACACTGTAACGTCGGACCTCCTAGATCTTGAGTTTTTCTCGGGTGAAGCGTCTTGTCTCTTGTTAAGTTTTTCCTACAATACATTTTTTCTTACTACCTATTAATTTTTCTTAACCTCGACCCGTCGTTCCTCATTTCAGTTCAGTTCTGCGACTGAAGAACTCGTATAGCTAAGTTCAAGTCGAGGATTCTCAGACCTGCAGAACCAATGCATTCTTGAAATTCTTCGATAGGGAAGCTGTCTTTAGACAGGTTCTCTCTTTCCTACCCGTCGGCTGTGTGGTAAGTCTGACGGTCGAAGTAGATGTCGGGTAAAGCCATAACTTCTAATATAAATTAACAAACTAGTATAATCTACCTACTTTTTGTCATGCGTATCCCAAACGGAATAGAAAAAAAAGAAGAGGTATTAGAAAGATATATCTTGCAAGTGTTACATACGTCAGAATTTTAGTAATTATCTTGTTAGAAATTTTCACTTTTAAAAATTCATAAAATACTCGTATAAAACTCTTATCTTCCTCTAAAGATTTTAACATCTTTAGATCTTTAAGATCTTATCCTTAATCATTAGATCCTTAAGTTAACTCAATCTTGGCGTCTTAAAATATTGCCGACGAATCAGATTTAATTATTCAATTTTTTTTGTCTTCAGTCATTTGACTGGTTTGATGCAGCTCTCCAAGATTCCCTATCTAGTGCCAGTAGTTTCATTTCGGTATACTCCCTACATCCTACATCCCGAACAAGTTTTTTATATATTCCAAACGTTGCCTGCCTGCACAATTTTTCCCTTCTACCTGTCCCTCCAATATTAAAGCGATTATTTCAGGATGCCTTAATTTGTGGCCTATAAGTCTGTCTCTTCTTTTAACTACATTTTTCCGAATGCTTCTTTCTTCACCGATTTGCCAGAACACCTCTTCATTTGTCACTTGATCCACCCATTTGATTTTTAACATTCTCCTACAGCACCACATTTCAAAAGCTTCTAATCTTTTCTTCTCGCTTATTCCGGTCGTCCAAGTTTCATTTCCATATAAAGCTACGCTGCAAATATATACTTTCAAAAACGTTTTTCTGACGTTTAAATTAATTTTTCATGTATACAAATTATATTTGTGAATTAAGGCTCATTTCGCCTGTGCTATTCAGCATTTTATATCGCTTCTGCTTCATCCATCTAGTAATTCTTCCCAAATAACAAAATTCTTCTACTCCGTAATCTTTTCTCTTCCAATTTTTATATTGGGGCTTCTGACCGTTCAAGCGTCGACATAAGCTGTGTTGTTTACAGCTCGAGTCCGTGCTATATCGTACGCCTTGCACAACCGGCCCCCTACCCTGTGTCCAGCATTACTGCCTTTCACCTGGCAGCAGGCGGCACACTTCGGTGGCGTCGATTTGTCAGGGCAGTTGGTTGCCCTGTGCCCCGGAGCGGCACAGTGGCCACACATCTCCTTCTGCGCACGGCATCGGAGAGCAGTGTGCCCAAATCCCTGACATTTAAAACATCGGGCTACCTGGATATGGTCGACCACTCTACAGGCCGTCCACTCAAAGAATAATCTTTGATTATTCAAGAGTCACTGGGTACTCGAGGTCTCGAGTACCCAGTGACTCTTCAGGGATTCCTTTCTCCCCAGCTGCCGGATCACCTTAGTTTCCCTAAGGAAGTCCTCGACGGACATATCCAACATTGGATTTTGACCTTGTATCGCCGCGAGGATTTCAGGCTGTTCCACCCGCGTTGCCCTTGGCATAACATACACCAATATCTGCGGCTTCCGCTCGGCTAGCAGCTGAGCCTTCAGTCCGTTCTTAACAAGAACTTCGGCCTCCAGCAGTTGTTTCGCCTGCCGCTCATTTATGACCTCCAGGACTACACCATGATCCCTGGTTT
The DNA here is from genome assembly GCF_047948215.1 of Lycorma delicatula. Classification (NCBI taxonomy): domain Eukaryota; kingdom Metazoa; phylum Arthropoda; class Insecta; order Hemiptera; family Fulgoridae; genus Lycorma; species Lycorma delicatula. The sequence continues at coordinate 23,505,673 of NC_134458.1, forward strand.
TCGTGACCCGGAAAATCTGGAACTTTTCCTTCCTCGGGTCCAGGATCTTTTTAAGGGTTAGCTCCGTCATAGCCGACGAAGCCCCCTGACCAGACTTAATTGGGACCACCTTTACAGTGGCCCGCTTAATTTTGGCCGGCGCCTGTGCTGGAGGCGGCGGACCTACCCGCTTAGGCACAGGCGCGGCAGTTACAGAGGCGAAGGAGACAGGCTTTTTTACCTTCTCCTCCACTCTCTTTATTGACTTGTGGAGCTCGCCCAAAGCCTCACCCGTTACAGGCTTGAAGTTTCGAACTCCTTCCACAACCTGGTCCACCTTGCCGAATAGTCGACTGACGACTGAATCCAGCGCAAGGTTTGCCCCCTGGAGGTCCTCGCACTTTAATGCCAGCCCGGTAACCAACAACGTGCATTCACTCAAATAAGAGTCGACTAAGTGGCGTAATTCCACCGCGACTCTAGATTCCTTCTTTGAGGAGATTTTGGCCCACAGCCCTCATCTCCTCAATCCGTCCCACACTTCCAGCCCCCGAGGCATCCCGCCTTTCGACAGGCTTAACCTCCGGAGCCTTGGGCGCGGGAACGGATTTGGCGTCTCCGCTTTCCTCCTTCCCGGACTTCGTAGATCGCCGCACTTCTGACCTGGCGCCCCCCTCTTTGCCTGGTCCTCGCTGGACGGGCCCGGCTTTCGCCTTCACCGGACAGTTCGGAACCGCGGTTTCGGGCAGGATTTGCTGCAATGCCGCTGCGCTTGGACGCTCCACTGCCCGAGGGGCTTCTGTGACCTCCTTATCGGAGGACCGGGGCCTCGGCGGCGACCTGCCGAGTGACCTCCTCGGCAAGAAGGGGTCACCGGAGACCAGGTCCTTGGCCAGACCAACCAAGTCATCCATGCAACCTCCCCCGGGTTGCTCCATCGCTGATTCTGACACTACACCAACTGTGTTGCCAGACACTACAATCACAGCTTGTTTAAAACTATCACCTACCACAAAACTAGGTGAGCGTCTAAACCTCTTATACCCCGACGGACCGTCTGTTCGGCAGCCCAGTCGGGGAGTCGAAGAATAAAGCACTCCTACCACCGGCTAGGTTGGAGCGGAAAACCGCTTCTCGAACCTGCCAGAGGATCTGAAAAAATTTCTGTCCTCACCAACTACGAAAATGGGGACACGTTGTTTCAAAGGAAACGTCCTTATTTAGCCGACAGCAGCACTACTGCAACACACTACGCTGCCGCTCGGTTGAAACTTCACAGCAACGCAGGTTGACTAACCGCTGCTGATAGTTGTCAACCCCGACGACGTGAACGTAGGACACTGCCGCTTGCAAAATCAGACAGCACCGGTTGCAAAACACAAGCTTTATAGTACGGGCCCAGAGGCCGAGAAGCGAGAATCTCGGGTATGAACTTAAATGAGTTAACTAAGGAAGTTGCGAACAAAATTGCTGGTGGTATGTTATTTTTTCTATTTCCTCGATACAAATTAGGCGCAGGGTTCGTGCTTCCGCGAACTCGGTTCGCTGGTTTAGAGGGCGATGTAGGACATTCAAGATTGATATGCATGTTACTTCTCCCGCCACCACCCCATTCGGTCGCCCTAAAGCATAAGATAAAATGTCTGTGCGACAAAAATCTACTGAACCTCAAATCGGTTTAGCGACTAGTGTCTTAATTAGCTCCTAAAGCTAAGCATGGTGCCACATATCACTTCCTTCGTGTCCCACCGCTTACTTGTCATATATTCTAAAATGGGTCGGCGCACCCCATCAACTATTACAATATATATGACATTAAATAAATTAAATCTATGTCATCAGGACAGCAATTCACTGCCACGCCTAGGTCGCTGAATGCCAGCAAGTACCTGTCTTCAAATATTAAACCGCTTGGAACTTTAATTGTCTGATAGCCAGCCGTAACTCTCGGGTAGCTTCCCACACCAGCGACATAGGAGTCTTTCCCTTAAATTAACTACTGATGCCGGTTGACCAAAGCAACGGCATCAAGGAACACCCACACGGCCCGACAAAGCGGCTCATGCTAGATTGACTCGACGCTTATGAGAAGCCAATTTTCCCCTTGACCTGTAAGTTCCAGGGTGGCCTGAGTTCTGGCCCCCCAAGAACTGGGCAGTCGAAAATTATGTGTTCGTTCGAATGGACCTACCCGCAGACGCACAGCTCACGAGCTGCCAGGCGGAACCGAATATAAATATTGGTTCAAGTAAGCGTGTTTGGAGGGGACCTGGGCATCCGTTGCTATTAAAAACGAAGAAGAGGCACACGATCCCCCCAAGTACTGTATAAATCTATATAAGGACCTTCCTTTAGTCGTAGCGTTCCATTCTTGCAGTCATGCATCCATAGAAAAACTGTAAAGCCTTCTCCTCAACCGGGATATATGCAACTCATTGAAATTTAGAACCGGTGCATTGTGATCACCGTTGAGCTCCGGTAGAAGCCCGGCTCAAAACCGCATCCCAAATACCTCCGTAACTGTTTTCAACTTCCACCTGGCCACTCGAACTTTCACCAATAAATCGACTGGGAGAGACTTTCCCAATACGTTAGTAGCCTCGTAGGAGGTTGTTTTAAAAACACCAATGCATACTATTAATGATCTGCGCTGGGCACTCGTTAAATTCTGAACAAATACTCTATTTCTGTCAACCTATGCTCTCAAATAGACGCAGCATAAGAGACTATACTTTCGAAGACACCTCCGTACACTATGCACAAATGACGGCCCAAAACCGTGTAATCCATCCGAGCAATCTTCCTATGCTTGTACATCACAGGGACGGCGTCCCCCGCTACATGCCTAATGCGGTTGTTAAGGACATTCGAGATGTCCGTATGAGGCCTGCAGCGAAGGCAAAATCTGAGTTAAAAAAATCACCGATGTAAATGTTTACTGAGGCATTTACATCGGTGGCATCGTAACTGAGGTCTGGCTTATTACTGTGAGATGTAATCAGTTGAAGGTCAATAAGACGACTCCTGTTAAACCGTATCACGGCAAGTAACGTGGGGCCCCTATGGGGAGTCTTATTCTTTAAGACTTTGGGGGTTGCCGTCCCCACGGGCCTAGCCTCTGCAGCTCTTCTTCCCACTATAGAGTGAGCTACAGAATACTTTACATTGTACACATATACTACACCAAGAACATTACATAATTTACAACATACACACTTACATAATTACATAACAACACCCTACACTGATATTTCTTACATTTACACTCAGTGGTGTTGCGACATCTTACGATACGCAACCGTAACCCAAGGAGGGAACAAATCGCGCCGATGGGTGAACGGCTCTACTTAGTGAGTCTCGAATGTTGTCCTCTGGGCACCAAGGCGATCCCAGTTGTATTTAGCTCTAGCTCCAGTACGCGTGAGCTCTGCTGAAGTGGTCAATTTTTCGCCGGTACTCGCGTGACCAAACTTTCAGTTCCATTAATAAATACAATGATGGTTGGTGGTCCATCTGGAAAAACCACCAAATCTAGTCTTGTGAAGAGACCTTGGTCAGCTTTGTATGACGAGGATAAAAGTCCTACCGAAGAGAACCGCAAATTATTAGAATTGAATTCTAAAAATATTAGATTCGTTGTTCGCCGAAATAGTCAGTAAGGTGGCTCCCTCCAAAAGGTTTCACCTTTCTTAATAAACAAAACTATAACAGGTGCAAGTGACTCCCCGAAGATCATCAGGAAATTTCGTGACGGATCGATTCTAATCGAAACATTCAACGATGAACAGAGTCGATGTATCTTACCTCCGTAATATGGGTGGTATAAATATCAGTGCAGTGTGCCACAAAACGTTAAATACGAGCCGGGGTGTAATTTTTTGTCGAGACCTTTTAGATGTAGATATCACTGAAATATTTGATGAGCTTCGCCACCAAGATGTTATTGAAGTGAAACGTATAATGAAACGGCAGAGCGGAACAGAAGAACCGACACCGTCTCTTATACTGACATTCAATCTCCCTGTTCCACCAGAGAAGATTAACGTGGGTTATCTCTCGGTTCGGGTACGACCATTCATACCCAACCCGATGTTTCAGATGCCAAGGTTTTGGTCACACTACAACATCTTGCACGAAAACTGAGATCTGTGCTCGATGTGCTAAAGAAGGTCACAATGACACTAACTGCGAAGAAAGTGAAAAATGTGCAAACTGCAGTGGTTCACATTCAGCCCGCTCCCGAAACTGCCTAACCTTTAAAGAAGAAAAGGCAATTCTCAAAATCTGTACGGAGTAAAAGCTATCTTTCCCGGCTGCACGCAGAGAACATAAAAAGATAAATAATTCATGGAACCTGGTTAAACCAGATGTATCTCTTGCCACCGCTACATCGAAACAAACTCTTACAAATGTTAATAACCTGCAGTGCGGATCCTGCAATGAGCTTAAAATTCAAGTAGCTTCACTTACAGCCACTATATCAGAGCTGACAAAGATGAATAAAAAGTCTTTCTTCGCAGTTAGTGAATCTAACAGTGTGATACATACGAAAGTCCCTGTTCCTAAAGTCTTACCGGCTCCGAGTAGGGACTATCACAGCTGGCAGTAAGCCACCTAATAAGCTTCTCGTAAAGGGATCCCACATAAACACCCCCTCTGGGACGTCAACTGCAGCATCCCATTCAAACAAATCTCCTCCTCTATACCATCACCTCATATACTGGAAGATATGGTTGAAGAACCACCCTAGGGCATCGGAGTTCTTTAAAATAAAAAATACAAAAAGAAAAACCGAATCACGTATAATATAATTTTTATATAATTTCCGAAATTTAATTATTTATTTTTTTTATTTATTTATTTATTTTATTTTTTGTACACTTATGAACATTATTCAGTGGAATGTTAGAGGTATTTGGTCCCGCATTGAAGATATTACTGGCGCACGCACATGATCCACTAATCATGTGTTTCCAAGAAACTCACCTTCTACAACATGAACCAGTTACACTCAGAGGGTACTTCTGTGAGACATACGACTGTCTAGTAGACAGTAGAGAGAGTAATGAAGTGGCTATTTTCATAAGAATGGAGTGTCGGCTGCAAGGATTCTACTAATCACTCTCATTCCTGCTATTGCAGTAAAGGTCTCTATCCCCTTCAAATTGCATATCTGCAATCTGTATCTCTCACCGAACACTGAGTTTAGTGCTTTAGATATTTCAGATCTCCTCACCAAAATACAATCTCCATCGTTAATAGTAGGAGACTTCAATGCCCACCATATTTCCTGGGGCTCAACCTTCTGCTCCACTCGGGGAAATATGATAAATAGAATGAGAAAAGACTTGGACCTTTGTCTACTGAATAATGGATCACACACATTTATGTCCTTGTCATCTGGTACTTTCTCTAACGTCGATCTCTCCATATGCTCAGGGAATTTACTCCGTCATCTTAATTGGTCTGTTTGTGATGACTTCGCGGCAGTGATCACAGACCAATTATTATTGGTTTCGGTGTAGACTGTGAGATTAAAAGAAGGCCACGGAGATGGATTGTTGATAAGGTGAATTGGAATGGATACAATAAAGCCTTCCAATCACAGTATGACGATGGTGCGAACATCCTTGACCAATATTCCTCTTTTACGTCCATGATACTTGAGAATGCAAACAGATATATCCCACAAACATCGGGTAATCCTAGACGTCATTTCACTACGCAAATTTAATCGTAGGCCTACACCTGAATATCTAAATTTATACCGCAGGGCTACAGCAGTATGCCGTCGGGTATTCTTGAACGCTAAGAGGAGTTCATGGACGAAATACGTGAACACTATCTCACGCACTACTCCCACGTCTACTGTGTGGAAAAAAATCCGTGCAATTTTCGGATCACGAAACAATCTATTCTCGGTCTTATTGACGAAGGAGAACTCCTTTTATCACCTTCGGCTGTGGCAAATACTCTAGCAAAATCTTTCTGCTCGGTGTCTCTCACCTCATCGTATAATAACGATTTTCAAATGTACAAGATACAGGTAGAAGTATTGTCGTTAAACATAGGTGATTCGGTAGGTGATTTAAACACCCCATTCGTATTTAAGGAATTGTTACATGCACTTAATAACACACGTGGCACTTCCCCTGGACCAGACAACATCCGCCTTGCCATGCTTTCACACCTTCTTAATTCGGCCCTACAACATCTTTTGAATATCTACAACGGTTTATTCTCCGAACAAGTCTTCCCACCCGACTGGTCAGAAACATTTATTATACCAGTACTAAAACCTGGTAAAGACCAAACCAACCCCTCAAACTACCGCCCTATTTCATTAACAAGTTTTGTGTAAATTCATGGAGAGAATGGTAAACCACAGGCTTACATGGTACTTGGAGAAACATGGCTTTCTATCTCCAGGACAGTGTGGTTTCCGACAAGGACGATCTTCCATTGACCATTTAGTGTTAATGGAAACAGCCATACAAAACGCTTTCCTCAATCGCCAGCACCTCGTCCCTATTTTCGCTCTTCGAACACTGATTTGGATGAAGCCGCCTTACGGCGGGACTGCAGGCTGGTCTTTAAGGCGGGTAGCCGTGATACCCAGAAATATCACGGAGTCTTAATGTAGGTTCTGGTCTGTTTCAAAATTTTACGTCTGCAGGCAGACTGTTTATCGATTCATGGTCCTGCCTGGTAAAAAGGTACGTGGATGTCCAAAGATGATTCAAGTGCTGCAGAATTGGTCACGTGGCTAAATTTTGTAAGTTTCTCTTGGTGTGTGCCCATTGTGATGAGAAGGACCAGAAGCGTGATGATTGTTCGCATTGGTCCGAGGCTCCGGCTTGTGCTAATTGTAACAGATTGCAGAAGAATCATAAGCACCCAGTTATTAGTAAGGAGTGTGGCTGTTACGGAAAGGCCGTTGCGCTGCACTTTAATTCCTTGGATGATTAATTTCGATCAACTAATTGCCCAGTGTGCTTATGTAGTCCACGTGAGGTTGTAGAGAGACGGTGTCTCGATGTTGTTCTTCTGCAACACCCACATATAATTAGGGGTAATATGCCGGTTTTCACATGTGGAAAAGTTTTGTGTAAGGCATACCTATATGTCTGCTATTCTGTGCAGGAAATCGCTAGATAGTGTATTTATACGGCAGGTTTCTGTTGCGCATCATGTTGTAGTCAGACTTGCCATTCGCAAACATAACCTTACAGTTGTTAGTTCATATTCCCAATACAGGAATTCCACTGAGGAACATCTAGCAAGATGGGATAGGATCCTTGGTATTGTGGGTAATGGCTCAATCCTCATTGGTGCAGATGTTAATGCAGAGTCGGTTTTCTGGCACATTGGGATCACTGATCATGGCGGTAGTTTAATTGATAGTTTCATTGCGCAGCACAATTTTGAGGTCTTTAATGCTGCAGACCAGATGGCCACTTTAGTCCGTATGGTTAACGAACCAAGGCCCTTTTCAGGTACAAATATTGACATCAACACTGGTAGGGACAATCCTGGCAGGAACCTTGACTGGTATGTGGTCGACGACTATTCTATTGATCATCGGTTAATACTTTTGAAACAGCGGATAAGCTGCGCGATGGCCATGAGGGACACTTTCCTGTTTACTGGGGGCCCTTCCTGCATAGCAAGGCGGACTGGCCGAAATTCTTCTCTTTGTTGGAGTCCAGACTGGATATTTTTTCTCGAGATCTTGACGACCTGCCATTAGATGTTCTGGCAGAAAATTTCACTTCTGCGGTGGTGGCGGCGGCTAAATCCGCCATTCCTGGAGGCACTGGCCGTGATCGTATCTCTGGTTGGTGGTCTCGAAATCTGACAGCAACGAAGCAGTCTGTGAATCGACTCAGAAGGGATGCACAATGAGAGGGTGATCCCGATTGGCGTGCGGCCCTAACTGCGGATTACTGGAGAAGAAGGGCTAGATTCTATCATAGCATTAGGTCCTCCAAAATAATTCCTGGCATTCCTTCGTTCAGCAGCAAGGGAATAAAGACCCTTGGGTCATTGTGTATAGAGCCCTTGGACATATGCGCAGGAAAGATGTCCTCTTGTCAGCTTTGCTGACCCGCAATGAAATAGTAATTGATAAGGATCGTGTCCTTAATATTTTGCTGAATGATTTGCTCCCGTATAACACTATGGTGTATGAGGTTTCATATCACCAGCGTGTCAGACGGGAAGTCGCTATTTTCGAGAGTGACTTACAATCCCCCTGATATGATTGTATTACAGTGGAGCTCCTCGTCCGGGCGCTTCCAGTAGTCCTTGTTCCTCTAACTAGAACATATATAATAGGTTGCTTTTCGCTGGCCACTTTCCAGCGTGTTGGAAGCGTGAAGACTTGGAGTGGTGTTGTTCAAAGGTGGTGACAAAGATCCTACTGTTAGTTCTTCTTACCGTCCACTAACGCTCTTGTCTGCGATTGGAAAGATTTCTGAGAAGGTCCTATATTTGCATATTAATGTTAGATTGGTCACTGTTCATTTCCTAATGAACAACCAGTATGGTTTCCGACCGAGCAAGAGCACTGATGATGTCATACTAAAGGTGATGGATATAGCTTCCTCTGGACCATTTAAATATGTATTAGGGATTTTTCTGAACATATCCGGGGCATTTAACATCTTATGGTGGCCCTCTACCCTGTTTAAGATGCAGAAGCAAAAGTGTACACGGTATGAATTAGAAGTGCTCTCAAGTTATTTCAGCCATCGAACTGTTTCCCTGCGTGACGGCGGTTCGGAGGTTCTTAAGACCTTAACTAAGGATGTCCTCAGGGTAGTATTTTGGGTCCTTTTCTTTGGATCATAGAATTCGATTCCATGTTGCGTTAAAGGCTGTCATGTAGTTGTAATGTCGTCGCTTATACTGACGACGCGCTGCTACTGATTGAGGGGGATTTACGTAATGAGATAAAGTTCCGGGCAGCTCATGCTTGTGAGGCACTTTGACTGAGGAGTCTCCAACTAAAGATGATTTTCAGCCCAGAAAAAACCACAATGATATTGCTTAAAGGCCGATTGACTTCTGCCCGACGAATCCCGGTTTGGATGGCTGTTCGCCCCATTCGGTACGTTACGGCTGAAAAATACCTGGGTGTTATCCTTGATGAAAATTTTCGGTTAAAGAAACATCTACATTATGTGGAAAAAAGGCCGTTGAAGTTTTTTATGGAATCCGTACAGTCATTCATTCCGATTGAGGGTTGAATTACCGTACCATGCGTATCCTTTACAAAGGTTTCAGTGAAGCTATTATGCTGTGTGCTGCCCCTGTCTGCGCTCACCGCATGACTTTTAGGTATTGCGCGGACATTTTGTTGCGGTTCCAGCGCCTCCTCTTTCTGGCTGTTATAGGCGGTTATAAAACAATCTCGCGGGAGGCAGTCTGTGTTATAGCCGGGGTCAAACCAACGGATAACTTGGATAATTTGCGGACGGAACGCTACATCTCCAAGGTAAATCAGAACGAAAGCAGGAGATTGAAGTCCGGGGCCTTGCGTCTTGGCAGGTCAGGTGGAACGAACCCCCCACAGGTCGCTACGCGCATGGTATATTTCCTATAGTGTCTGATTTAGGTGCGATTGGATGTGTCTCCCCCAATCGGTATATCAAACAGTTTCTCTCCAGTCATGGAGCTTTGCGGGCGAGTTTGGCTAGGTTTCGTTTGGTGGATTAGAGTCAATGCCCGGATTGTAGGACTGATGATACAGTGTACCACGTCCTCTACGTCTCTCCCCGATACGAGGTCGAACGTTCACGGGCTGTTATAGAACTTGAGGGAATACATTCCTTTCTGGAATGAGCGCATTAACTGGATGACCCGCGAGGAGTGGTCTATAGTGGCTGGTTTTCTTCGCGCCCTTGCGATGTGTAGGTCTGCAGAGGTAGTTTAATCGAGGTACTCGATCGTGGTAGGATCCCGGTTGGCTAGGATTTCGGTTTAGGCATTGGATTGGTTGGAGGTAGAGCATCGTGCCACGGTTACATTGGTGTTGTTTGTGATTTGATTTGGGGCTCCCGCTGGTGGGGTGGCCGCGCCGCCGGCGTGGCTTCCTCCACCGGTGGCGGTCCTGATCGTGACTTGGTAATGCCACGTAAGACTCCATGATGGAATCGGGTTGTTGTGCGTGGTTTGTTCTCGGCTCCTGTGCGGACTGGAATGAGGTTACGCTCCACTTGTTAGGTGACCTAAATTGGTCGACTTATTTCGGTGTAGGTTTGAATTTCTATGTTGCGTTAAACATAATTTTGATTGGTATGAGTGTAGCACTGATTTATTTTTATCACTCGTTCGTTTTCTGAGGCATTCTCAGTTACGAACGGTGCTGCCAAATCTGGACTAGGCGCGGGTTTTGCGCTTCCACGGTTTCGGTCAGTTAGTTTGAGGGAATCATGTTAGGTTGGATGTGAAGATGTCCGTTTGAAGCCTATGTGAAGGCAAAATTTGATTTGTATTTTACTGTTTACTGATGCAAATGTCTGCCGAGGCATTTACATCAGTGTCATCCAAGTCTTGGCTGATGACTGAGATGTAATCAGGGTCTAAAGACGACCTCCGATAAAGTCCCTTAGGGCTCGGAATGAGGGATTGGTGTGGAAACCGGAAATGTCACAAGGTGGGTGTGTTCCCCCTATGGTGTTGGAATGCCCTATTTCAGGAATCATTCCTTAGTCCGGCTTTCAACAGATACCTCTCCGATGTGGTTGCACCCTCGGTCTAGCTACTCTGTATCACTGAGCACTCAAGTCCCCTCATCATCGGCAAGGTCTCATGATTCATAGAGGGAGATGATTCATATTCAGTTTACAAATGTAAAAAATTTCACCCCGATCCTCTTCCTGTTAAGACTCAAATTTTGTATACCCATCCGGTTTTCAGCGTTCCTTTGTTGCACTGTATTTCAAGGTTTCTATCGTTATTAATTATTTTCCTATCGTAATAAAATTTTTGAATTTAGCTTAATTTTAGAAGTTTGTTTCTTCATAAAAAAATTATTTTACTTCGAAAATCTATATTATTTTACTCTTATTTATTTTCAAATTCAATTTCACTCCTCGGTAATAAATGATTACACGACATTCAAATGTTTTCTAATAGATATTTAGTATTGTTAAAAGCGAGAACTGCAGAAACAATCTTTTAGATGCAATCTTTTACGTAAGTTATTACTATTATTTAGTCGATTTGTATCAAAGGTATTCCCTGTTATATATAATATAACAGTTATATATTTTACTTAAATTTTTTTTATTACTTTCTTTAATGTACGTTTTTGTTTACATGTTTATACTGATTATAATAAAACGGTTTTTTCATATAATACTAAATAGTTGATGTATAACAATTAACGGTTGTTTGTACGTTTAAAATTTGTATTTCTTTGATTGCAAAATTTTTATAAGATAAATACATACACGCGAAGGATTTGTTTAGATCAATGTGCGGTGTATATACGATTTTACAATCGGTAGAGGTTAAATTTTATTCACAATTTATGTAAAATACGTATCTAGATCTCGATTCGCCGATGTCGTTTAAGATGTGAGATCAGATAACGGCGATGGAAGTTGCGCACACACTAAAGTACGTATAATCTTTATACGGTAGCGTCGTTATTTGTTCGGTGAGATACCTTACTCGATGTCGTAACGGGCGTGCACACGAGGGCGTCGCAACATTTCGAATATATTGTCGCTCGCAGCATCAGACTCATTTCGTTGTCGCACCGTAGTTCGTCGATAAATGTCCGGGCGGAGAGCAGCATCCGGATCCGTTTAAGAATGCAAATAATGACAAACGAGTGTACAGTAAAAGCAGAGTTTTAGCTACGGTTCTCGCTTCTTTTAGAACCGATATTTTATTTAGCACATGGTATCGTAAATTCTTGCATTTATGCCGCTACCATTTATTTTCTGCATCATTTGTGACGTGTTTTATAGATCGATGTTCGATGTATTTTACGATATTATAATTTGTCCCATGTTTGATAAAAATAAATAAAGAAACGGGGAGATAAACGTTATTCGATTATAATTCGCTTCTATGACATGCAAATTAATCGGTTAAATCTAAGAGAGGATTGTGTGATTTTAGGAATTTCTCACTTAATTACAGTATGCCATCTAATTTCCCTGAACTTACACCGCTTTATAAATATACGGAGTGTTTCCCAAGAAATGAAAAAGTTTCAAAATATGTTCTACAAGTAAAAATAAAGAAAAATGTCTGGAAATGCTTCGATTCCTTTTGTTTTTAATTAAGGTCAAAGTTTTTTAACACTTGTACATGTTCAGTCGACCTTACTTCACACACATATATTCTCTCAGAACTAAATGCACTACAAATTCTTTGTAAAATAATGTTCATAGCCCCATAACAGCATGATTTCCACACGTTACTCCTGAGATAGCGACATTACCTGCAGTCAGACAAAAAAAAAAACTGGAAAAAATTAAAATTTCATCTACGGTGCGGGACTTCTCGGACACTCTGTACATCGCTCTTTGACAAGCATATATACTGTTTGAACCGTTTAATTATACTACATTACAGTACAATTTATTCTTATCTAAGTATGTTCAATCGTTCCATAGAATTTAAATTTTTGTTTTGAAATTTATTAGAAAAAAAATAAGATGGAAAAGTAGAATTTTTTTACGTAAAGTTTTTTGAAATGTAAATGATCGATATCAATAATGACTATGTTAATTTGAAAAAATATCAACCGTCCACGACTCCAAGTTCGTAACAATGATTTACTGTCATGCATATAAAACCTAACTTATCTAGTACATCACACGTTTTTTTACTCTTTCAAACGATTTGACATAACGATCGACCGAACCCAATCTTTACCTTGATTGCTTTCAATCGGATAGACGATTGAACGTTACATGTCTGAAGTTTTAAAGTTTTAAGTTTAATTTTTTTTTTGGGATGTGGGCTTCAACTAGTACGATCATTAGCTTTTCATTCAGGTTAAAAATATTCCTACCCGGATAAAAATCAAGTCAATAGACCGGTCTTGTCAAACAAATCATCCTGAAAAACAGGCTTGTCGTAGAAATCCCCAAAAAACACAAGATGACGAGTGCGTATAGAGCCTTTACCATTTAAAAACATATAATACGTTTCTAAGAAATGTTGTCAAAACTAAAAACGGGTGCAAAGGGCCCGCAGTTATTAAAAAGTACATGCTTAAAATAAATTTGTCAGTAGCTTAGAAAACACTAAATACATAAAATATCGTCAATAAACAGTCCTCTTGGCATTAAATTTATCACATACACATTTCGCCTTATTTCCCTTAGGCCTACCTTATTTATTTATTTTTCCATTCTCCTGACGGCTTCTACCTCTGAAGAAAGTGGGTCTGAGGCCACGGAGATGGAATCATCATTCGTCTTTGATACCACCGATGGTGATTGAGAGGGTGTTTTGCGGCCGGTATCGGAAGATACCGGCCCGGGCGGTGTGGGGGAGTATTGCATCCAAGTCTAGATCGGATACACTCCTCGCTGAAAGGTTTGGGGCTGCTCATCTTCTCTCATCAAGTCCTCTGTACGTTTGGAGATACCATTTTGCGTACGTAGCTGTGGTTTTTATTTATTATAATTAATTGATAATTGTAAATGTTACCTCCGTGCATCTGAATCACATGAACTGTGTAATTAAAAAATAGTAGTTGCTAACCCTAAATCTAGTTAACCTACTTTTGTCCCTTAATTTCTTTTGTCTTATGAACGTATAGTGTATATATGAAAAAAATAGACCCACCTAAATATTCTGATTCTGTCAAAAAGCGATCCACGACGCTATCGAAGAAATGTAATTGTGGCTTCCTCGGTAGAAGGAACCTCACAAAGCTTCATTTTCAAGATAAAACGAAATGAATTATTTACAAACTGAAGAAATATACTGATATCTACTATAAAATATCATCTTCTCCAAATTAGGAGTAAATCTAATCAATTTAACAGGTTATATGATATATATATATATATATATATATATATATATATATATAGAGAGAGAGAAAATGTATAAATGATCATGATAACAATAGATTATATAAAAGTTTACTAATTCTACTTTACGATACCATGAAAAAATTTACTACAGGAGATATTGTGAAAACCAGTTATCAACGAAAAATTCTAGTAAGATTTTCTCGAACGAACGTCTTATTATTATTCCTGTTGTCTCAATTATTTATTCGCTTTTATCAAAGTTATTGTCTCTAACTTCTAATTACGCTGTATAAGCTAATATAATTATTTCGTATTTTAGCACTTTAGTTGAATTTTTTTTTTTTTTTTAATTATTGAGAAGTTATTTTTTCCGTCGATTTGAGATCTTAAACTTTATTTAAAAAAACGATATTTATATATTTTATGCCTTCTAGTAAACCTTACATGAGTGCCTTCGAAACGACTTGATAGCTTATACCGTACTGCGCAATGCTTCTTAGAAGAGATAAATTTTGGCTGCTATTTTGAGGTGAACCCGACAGCCGATTTTGGCCAATCGTGTATTTTTGTAATCTACTAACGATAGTTAATTTTAACAGATTTTGTGAAAGGGAGGGATTTATACATAATATAAACACACTCACACACACTTGTATGTTTGTATGTATATATATATATATTAATTTAATCTTGGACTTAGTGTGTGTATATAGAATATATCACTTAATTATCCCGGGCCTCTCATAAGCTACTCTACTCGTGAAAATAGTAGAAAAAATTCATATAAACATGTCCTAAATGCTTTGTTGGCGGGTTACGGCTAGTGAAAGATTTTGTTCGGGTTCTAGATACTCTGGTGAAATGAGGTCGTACTAAATTTTTTAAAACAATTAAGGGGCAGAATAAGTGATTTTTTGTGCTTTTTAATCTGAAACAATGAATAAATAGGTCCCAGAACCGAATATACAGTAGTTTTTGAGATATATGGGGTGAAGACCAATAAATTGGGGTAAAAACCGATGTTTTTTTGTTTGACGTACAATAAGTTTTTTAATTGGGTAACAAACGCATAAAAATTTTAAATAAAACTTGTAGAGAATTTAATTCTGAATAAAATGATGTAAGATAACTTGAATCAAACAAAGTAAATTTAGAAAAATTCTAATTTTATTTAGAAACAGTATATCACTACATTTGTCAGAAAAGTACTTATTTAAAGTAAAAAAAATAAAGTAAATTTATTTAGGATTTTTTTTTGATGATGTGAAAAATTTGTAAAAATAAAATCTAATAAAACATTTAAAAACACCTGCAAATTACACAACAATTCTAAAATAAAAATAAATAAATAAAGATTACATAGATAATAGTTTTTTTTTATTAACGACAGAAATACAATAAATTATTTAAAAAAATTATTATTTAAAAATTGACAATAAAAGAACAACAGCTGATCAAAAATGCGCAATTCTGTATTAATGTTTAAATCATTCTGTAAGGTACATTAAATATATCGGTTTCTGTGAACTGTGCTGTCGTTAGCGAAGGTTTGCTCTAAATTTTAGTTTTGCGATTACGTAATGCCGTAATCTTCGGTTTGAAGTAATGCAGTATTTATTAACAACAGATTAATACGCCGATAGAGTATTCATTTTGGGTATGTGTAATGGTAATGTCACAGCTGCTACAGTAGAATATGAAATACGATTTCCAAATCGCAGGATTCTAGATCCCAAAACGATTAGCGCGACTTTACGCAGTTTTCGGAAAACAGGTTCACTACCTGGTATTTTTACCGGCTATGAACGATCTGTCCAACACGACGCGTTTATTATTGAAATTATTATCGATAAATTAAGCGTAGTCCAGGTATTAGTAATGACGTTTTGGAGAACACTAAAACAAAACAAATTTTATCCTTATCATAAACAGTCAGTTCAACATCTACACCCAGGAGACGATCCGCTTCGCTTGGAGTTCTGCAACTGGTCGAATACAAATCGACAACTACAAGAATGTTTTTTTAAAATAAATTAAATTCTCAACAAGTTTTGTTTAAACTTTTTACGTGTTTATTACCTATTTAACAAAGTTAATAATATAACTCAAACATACAAAACAGGGGTTTTTACCACAATTAATTGGCTTTCACCCGAAATTTCTCAAAAACTACTGCAGATACGGTTCTGGGACCTATTTTATCCTATTTTGCAGATCAAAAACCATAAGAGCCATTAGAAAATTATAATTCTGTTCCTTAATTAATGTCTTAAAAATTTCAGTACGACCTCATTGCACCGTAGCTGTAATCCGAGAGAAATCTTTTACTAGCCATAACTCGCAAAGAAAGCATTTAGGACGTATGTTATATGAATCTTCCCATTATTTTCACGAGAAGAATATGTTATAAAAGTCCCAAAGTCCTGTGAGAACTTCGTAATATACTTGCGCGCGCGCACACACACACACACACACACACACACACACACACACACTTTTAAAGTAAATTCTAGAGATCAGAAAAACAATAGGAACAATTAAAAAACTATCTTAATATCGGAGTATTGTAAAAACAGAGATATGATAAAAGTCTAAACGAAATCCTAAAAGTTCATGCTTAACTAGAACGCCGTAGTAAGTCAATAGCAATTTTTTTTTCAAACAAATCTGGGACAAGAAATGTATTACCTATTTATTTCAGATCAGATCTTTACTTCAAAAATGTTTAGTTATATATAAATAACATAAATTAAATAAAATATTAATACAATATTTACTTCCGTATTTCTGAGCTAAAATTATTATTAAAATAAGAATTATTTATTTATGCAGCTTTTGTAAAAAATTAATTTAAAAAATGTTATTTCCAGGCGTTTCTCTTATGATATAATTTAAAACAGAATTATGATCGTGCCAATTTTAAAGGATATAAATCAAATCTTTTGTCAATACCTCATCAACTACACGCCAATAAGTAAAGTAAGGGAGAATATAATAGAAATAGAAGTTTGAGATAAAAAAAAGAAACATGGAATATCAAAAATTGATTTTATTTACTTCTCAGAAATATATTGTTTTTTTTCTTTTGTTCCTATAACAACATTGTTGTTCAAGTACAATACTGTATGTACGTAATAATCCACTGTTGTTATTGGGGAAAAATTTGTTTTTTTTTTTTTTCACTACATGAAGCGTAACAGAAATGTGATTCTTAGAAAATTTATGTAGGATTACATTTCAGTATTACTCTAATATTAATTTCTATTTTTAATTTTCTAATTATTTTTTTATGTTAATGGAAAGTTTTATTGAATAATTTTCAGTTTCAGTTTTTATTTTATTTTATCGCAAGTTTCTTCTCAAATTTTTTTTTTTTTTTGTCTTCAGTCATTTGACTGGTTTGATGCAGCTCTCCAAGATTCCCTATCTAGTGCTAGTCGTTTCATTTCAGTATACCCTCTACATCCTACATCCCTAACAATTTGTTTTACATATTCCAAACGTGGCCTGCCTACACAATTTTTCCCTTCTACCTTCTGTCCTTTCTGTCCTGCCAATATTAAAGCGACTATTCCAGGATGCCTTAGTATGTGGCCTATAAGTCTGTCTCTTCTTTTAACTATATTTTTCCAAATGCTTCTTTCTTCATCTATTTGCCGCAATACCTCTTCATTTGTCACTTTATCCACCCATCTGATTTTTAACATTCTCCTATAGCACCGCATTTCAAAAGCTTCTAATCTTTTCTTCTCAGATACTCCGATCGTCCAAGTTTCACTTCCATATAAAGCGACACTCCAAACATACACTTTCAAAAATCTTTTCCTGACATTTAAATTAATTTTTGATGTAAACAAATTATATTTCTTACTGAAGGCTCGTTTAGCTTGTGCTATTCGGCACAAGCTAATTGTGCTCCTGCTTCATCCATCTTTAGTAATTCTACTTCCGAAATAACAAAATTCTTCAACCTCCATAATCTTTTCTCCTCCTATTTTCACTTTCAGTGGTCTATCTTTGTTATTTCTACTACATTTCATTACTTTTGTTTTGTTCTTGTTTATTTTCACGCGATAGTTCTTGAGTAGGACTTCAACTATGCCGTTCATTGTTTCTTCTAAATCCTTTTTACTCTCGGCTAGAATTACTATATCATCGGCAAATCGTAGCATCTTTATCTTTTCACCTTGTACTGTTACTCCGAATCTAAATTGTTCTTTAACATCATTAACTGCTTCCATGTAAAGATTAAAAAGCAACGGAGATAGGGAACATCCTTGTCGGACTCCCTTTCTTATTACGGCTTCTTTCTTATGTTGTTCAATTATTACTGTTGCTGTTTGGTTCCTGTACATGTTAGCAATTGTTCTTCTATATCTGTATTTGAACCCTAATTTTTTTAAAATGCTGAACATTTTATTCCAGTCTACGTTATCGAATGCCTTTTCTAGGTCTATAAACGCCAAGTATGTCGGTTTGTTTTTCTTTAATCTTCCTTCTACTATTAATCTGAGGCCTAAAATTGCTTCCTTTGTCCCTATACTTTTCCTGAAACCAAATTGGTCTTCTCCTAACACTTCCTCCACTCTCCTGTCAATTCTTCTGTATAGAATTCTAGTTATGATTTTTGATGCATGACTAGTTAAACTAATTGTTCTGTATTTTCAAATTAGAATTTAAAAAACAAAATAGAAAACATATTTTTGCTTTAAAACGTTACATGTTTTTAATCGATTAGTTAAAACAAGTTTTGATTCGTTCTACCAGTAAAAACAAAAGTTTTATGTTATATGAAAGTCAAACATTTCTTAAATTTAAATTTTGAATACTTTTCAGTACGCTTTATGGAATGATACTAAGCCGATATCGATTTATTTTATTATGAAAAAGATCATTATAATTAAATGTTAAAAAAATGCGTACTTTTTGAAGTAGAACTGAAATTTGGACGCATAATTTGTTACTATAAAAATGATTTTGATAATTAAAAATTATTATTACTTGTTTTTAAATAAAACTTTTTTGCTCGCACAATTTTAACGAATATATTATGGCTTTTGTTATTAGGTACTTGAGCGTTTAGGAAAGAAAAATCATCTCGCACTTTGTTGCAAACGGTTTAAATGGAAGGAGGAAACTGGTATTGGAAGTACAACGTATTGGGATATGTGTGCAGCAGTGTTAGTCAACTACCGATCACAAGCGGAAATTCCGGTTGTGATCTTGTGGAACTACCGATTCGATCGAAAGTCTGATTAGAGGTGCCTTCAAATTAACTAACACATATTTTGTACGTTTCCTGCTCATTTCAACTAAGAATATCGAAGCGTGCGATTGTAAGTTATGATAGGCTACTTCTAAATGTTTTTAGTTTTTAATCTAGTCTCAGTGTTTATTTAAACACGTATTCGTTATTCTTTTATCTTTATATCGTTTTAGATAAATTTGTAATATATTTATATGATCGATTTTAAAACATTCTGATCGAATGTATAAAATTGCTACCGCGTATGTGCCGTCTGCGGATATGCAATTTTGTCAAAATTTCTTATAATAATGCTGTAAATCAATAGTTTTTATGGTGTTTTCTAATAAATCACGTAATTTTATTTTTTATTAAATCAGAAGGTCGTTAAAAGCTGAACGATGAGTAATACTAAGACGTCTTACTGAAAACCATATCTGTAAATACTCGTAGTATCCGAAGAAACTCAAGGTGTGTAACCAAAATAGATTATGTTGTTAAAAACTATTATAATGTGTAGTTAACAATATAATCTATATTGAGTAATCAGTAACAATATAATATAATATAATTATAATATAATCAGTAATTTATTTGGTAATTGCTTTGTCTTGATTATACATCACGAAGTATTTTTTATATTTCATTATTTTTTACCTTGTTACTTATGTTGCCTTTATGATTTGCAAAATCGTAGTTTTGATCTAGACGACGACATAAGTGTTTTCAGTTTACACCTTGCCGGGTAGAAAGATAGTCTTATAAAGAGCGGTAAAGTCTCTTGCTGTTTGTATGTTATTAAGATTACGACTTAATCGTTATTATACGGTGCAAAAATGAATTCAGTAAATATTGGGCGAGTGAAAAATTACTCAACTCGTACAGAAAAAACATAACTGGAACTAATATCTGAAAAAAATTATTAAATTTTATGAAACAAATAAATAAATACTAAATAATCTCCTAACTTAACTTAAATGTTTTGTTACAATAAATGTTCGAAACCGATTGATGATCGAACGATTGTACGGTAAGGTTTGTCTGGACAGTGGTACGCGTTAGGTAATTATTTAATACTTATTTATTCGATCGTATAGTAATTTTTCATTTAATTTATTTAATTAAAATAGTTATTTAGTTATAATAATTGTGTTTCTCGTCTTGTAGTTTTTCACGTAGGCCGTAGTATGTTCTGTTCATCTTATCTTAAAACATTGAGAGGAGTGAGGAGTACTATGTGCAAAAAAACCGACACAGCAATCTCACACCGATGTGTTAATTTTACTCAAGAAGATGTTATTTTTATCGAACAAGAAAATAAAATTTGAAGATGTACTCTACGTAAAAAAGGGAGTGTCGCTTAGCAATCTGTCTACGAAGAAAGTTCGACTACAATGAAGGATACAGTGGAATTATTGAACGAAACGAAAAGAGAAAACTGAAAAATGGAAAGAAATTTGGGTTATTCGATCAAGGGATGACGTAAAGTGATCGAGACATCGACTGAAAAATTCGAAGCTCAAGAGAAAAAATACATCATATCCTTAATAAGGTAGTCAATTTTTCTGGTGAGCTAAACGCAGAAAAAATATTAAACGTAAATTAGCAAAAAAAATTAGCGACCTCGAACAGTTTCGGGTAGGCTATTAAGTATTGTCGCCGAATGGCTTCGACGGCATGTGGCATTTACTAACGTTATGGTGGTTCTGAAAAGGGCCGTTTTTTGCGTTAGCTCTGAGAAGAGCTGTTGGGTCCGGAAGCTGGTCTCCGGCAAAATCAGGGAGTTGCGGCTCGTCCATTTAAGTCAGACCGGGCTTTCCCTCAGTGGCAGTTGAGTCCCCACTACGGCGTGGCAGTGAGGGCCCCCAGAGCTCCGCAGTATCGGGTCGGCGTCGGTCGTCCATCGCCCACACTGGGCCGTCTCCTGCTGCTGAATCTGCCGGCCAGGGCGATTAAAGCCCGGCGAGCTGGAGCTGGAGCGGTAAGGTAGCATTCGCGTCCAGCAACTCCGTCGGCGGGGATGTTGGCATCCGCCGGGAGGTCTCACGTTGAGGCGGCCAGCGAACTTCTGTCTTCTTCAATCTTCTTTTTCTTGGTCTTCTCCAGGTGGTGGTCAACAATTGAAAATTCACTCTCGTGCGCGCTCTTTTATTGGAACCTGAGAGCGGTGGGGCCGCAGCGCCGCTATGGTGGGAGAACTACGCTGTCATCGGTGCGGCGGTAGTGATGCTTGTATCAGCGCGTCCGTATACCAGATGTGCGCCAGCTTACATCTGAGTTGCTACACCGTGTTCGTGCGCCGATATTAAATTAGGCATGTATGTGGTAACAGAATTTAGAAATTCAAGGTATAACAAAGCAGAAAAAGGAAGATTTAGATTTAGCGCTTCGAAATATTACTAACAGTTTAGACTACCATGTAACCGAAACCGATACGAGTTGCCGAGCTAGAATATCTCGGCAGCGATTATAGTCGCTTTGCGAAAAGATCGGTAAAAGAAAGCATCTTGATAAAAGACGTGCTAAAAGAGATTTCCCAACAAAAAACTGAGGACTGCCTAAGGATGAACCCGTGTATACATTAATGAAATTCTCTCGGCTGTTCGTAGGAATGTGTGTTTTTAACGGCAAGAGAATCGATGAAGGAAAGGCGGTGAAAATACTTGTGGGTACGTTCTACGAAAAACTTACGGAGCTCCTGTAATCGTATTTACTACGGGGGATGATATTAAAAAAAACTTTATTTATGTGTTTTGACATGTTACTTAAGTTATACTAATGCTTAGTTTTTTATCCTTCAATTTTATTTCTTAATTGAAAATAGAAGATATACTTTTATTTTTAATCAGAATATTAGGAAATTGCTCAGGAAATTTGATTTATTTTTATATGAAATTCTCGGTTTAAAATTATCTCCAAAAATCATTGTATTAACTGAGATTTAGATTTCTACGAGGTAGAATTAAATAATTATAGAATTGAAGGTTATATCTTTACTCCAGTTATAACCATATTATTGCGGGGGGGGGGGTAGTCGTTATATATACGAAGTGACATTCCTCGCGAGGTCAAGAAATTTGAAATGACCTTCTTATCGGTGGATGGTATTTGAATTTCGCTATCTATTGATAAATGTGCTTGTAGTATTTTTGAATTTTACAGATGTTAGTGATCGGCAAAAGAAGTATTTCTTAGTTCATAAAAATACGCCTATGACATTTCGGTGATGGAGGATGAAATTTTAAATCTAATTATTTGGTAACGATTACAAATTCTTGCTTTATACTCACGGTATGGAATCCCTAGTTAATACACTTACAAAACTAGAAAAAATACACTTTTAAACTAGCAGACCTGGCAATGCTTCGCTATTGCTAGATTTGAGTATATATGTAGATTAAATGAACACAATTGAAAATTCGATAAAACATTAACAAAATGGACATTATACGGAACTTCACAAAATTTAAGCTTTCCCTTTTTTTCTTTTACCCTTTCTCTCTTTTCCATTTCGTTTTTCCCCTTTGACAATATGACGAGATATCTTTTATTTCCCTTAAGTATGTACATGTTCTTATATCTCATGTCTTTGTTTTTTTATGGAATTTAAGTTTGGATCCAGGTGAATTTCCTGAGAAACTTAAAAAAGCGATAGTTGTTCCGATTTATAAAACAGATGATAGCAATTATGTTTGAAAATTTCCGACCAGTAGCCTACTATCACGGTTTCCTAAGGATTTGGAAACCATTGTTAAGATAAGATTAGTTAATTTTTTTAAATAAAAATAACTTTTTCGATATAAATCGATTTGGTTTTCAAAAGAATTTGGGTACTGAAAATTCTATGTTAAAATCTGTTTCACAATCGGTCGATAGCATCGATGATAGTTTTAAGATTGCCGCTTTCTTTTTGGATATTCAAAAGGCATTTGAAGTCGTCCATCCACGTACACTGCTAAGTAAGGTAGAAAAGTAGGTGCGAGAGGTTTAGCTCATGATCGGTTTAAATCCTACTATAGGGGAAGAACCCGAAAAGGTAAATTTAAAATACTCTAGTAAGGAAGGAGTAATGGAATTTGATGTCCCGCAAAGTTTGGTCTTGAACCCGCTTCTATTCCTAATTTACATTAATGACTTCTGTTCTGGGAAATTTCCAGGTCATCTGACCTCACTTACTGATGATACTGTCCCTTTTTACAAAGGAAAAAATGTCGACCAAGTTTTAACATTTATTGAAGAAGATTTGTTCCAGATTAAGTTACGGTTAAAAAAATGTAATCGTATGAAACGTTTCTGTTTACATAATCTTTTAGTTAAAGGGTGAAATAAATAGTAACTCGCATAACATAAATAACATAGGCTCAGTTGTCCCTGAGATGTTGAGTGTAGCTGTGGAAAATATTGACCGTAGACAGTATAAAATACTTAGTATAATTATTGACAGTAATGTTTTACATGCTTACTGTAAAAAATGAAATCTACTGTTAGGTGAGCAAATGTTACTATCTTAGATATTCTTGTGCAGTGTCTTAATGTTGCTTTACATAGCTTTGATAGAGATCGAATAAAAATGGAATCGAGTGTCGGGGTAGTGCGTACTTAAATAAAAAACGATCCCTAGTTATTGGCCAGAAATATTCTATTCATATTGTACGTAAAATGCCAGCCGTTACGAATTCATTCCAACTCTTTCATTTTCTACAGTTGGTCCCTTTGACACATTTATAATTTTATAAGATTCTACTAATTTTGTTTATTATGAGTGGTGATAAGGGACTTAAATATCGTCAGTAGAATTAAGAAGCACGGGAAATTTTTTGCCTGCTAAATTTCGTAAGATGTATTTTCGAAGATTTAGCTCCAAAGATTTTTAACAATTTGCCGAGTTATGTTAATAAGTGCAAGAATATAAATTCATTTAAAATCTTTATAAAATGCTGTCTTATCCGATATGAAACTACCGAGCACTTTTTCGGTTCCTGTGTTAAAATTTACTTTAACAAGATATCCTGCAACTGAAGTAATACTCCACTTCTAATACGATATTATTTGTTTTATATTTTAGGGGTAGGCACCCTTACGGTCAATAAATGACAAAATTTGCGTGACT
Organism: Lycorma delicatula; assembly: GCF_047948215.1. Classification (NCBI taxonomy): domain Eukaryota; kingdom Metazoa; phylum Arthropoda; class Insecta; order Hemiptera; family Fulgoridae; genus Lycorma; species Lycorma delicatula. Next base: position 23,530,022 of record NC_134458.1, read on the forward strand.
TATATCCCCTTATTGATATTTTGCTTATCAGTTCAGTAATTGTAATTTTTTCCGCCATTTCTGACCGCGTGCAATAAGCATCATTATTAATCTGTAGGCGACCTCTAAAACAGGATTTTTATCCTCAAGTGGTACCAGATTTTCCAAAACGATGCTGTACAGTACTTGAGTTATTTTAGTCTTCAATATTTAAAAACAGAAGATGAATTTTATTTTGGTTAAATAAAAGTAAGTTTAAAAAGAACGAAACAAATTTTTTTCCTCACTACAAAAGATTACAACAGTAAATATTACCGTACCGTTAGATATACACAATTAAAAGTAGTATATCGTTAAAAGTATCACACTATTGAAAGACATGATTTTGTTACAATCGCAGTTGTCTAAGGAAGTAACATACTGTAATTGTAATTGTTTATTTTGATCGTATGCTGTGTTTGGAAGATAAATATTATTATTATAAAATGCCATCCGTTTGCAGCGATACACGCAACAAACGTTTCTTCATATCAGCAGCCTAGTTTTTAACGTTGCGAGATATTTCGATTTCAGTGTTCCGTTTGAGTCGATCGATTATGCGATAAATATATCTGAACCTTTTATTTAATCAACCCTGAAGAAATAAAATTATTGAGAAATAAATCTTGCTACCTAAACGGCCATGAACATCAGGAAAAGTCTTTCTTCCCAAAGAACTTTCGTAGTAGCAACATTGAGTGGTTCGTAATGCGGGCAGTTGCATCGTCTTGTTGCAACCAGAATTCGCATTCACCTTCTTGTAGCAGCTCGATGAAGTCGGTTATAGTCTGCTGGTAGAATTCAGATGTTATTGTTTGCCGCTATTCTCATCCAGAAATCGTGCACCAAACTCCGATCTTTTCTGAATGTACAAGTAATTAGTCTAGTGGAAAACGTGATGGTTTTCTGCACTCCGATATCGCTTGTTCTGGCTGCATAAAGGCAAACAACCTATATGGCTATTTACATAGCCGTTTAATGAAACCATGCCTCATCGCTAAAACAAGTTTTATCCGAGATCCGAATATTGCCACGAATAAAACACATTTTTAATTATTGAGTCTTTTTCCATAATCGGGTTCTCGCGATTCCTACACAACATGAATACGTGCAGACGTAATTTTAGTTTCTTTCTGGCTTTACGGACACTTCCGTATGACATTCTGATTAGGTGAGGTAGCCTTCTTCATGACTTAAAAGGTGATAAAGCAAAGGACGCATGTACACGTTCTAAATGAGTTACGGCCGTAATTTAAAAATGTCGGCCATTTTCGTTCGTTTACACTACCGATTTCTCTAAAATTGTTGATTTATTGCGTATATTTGATCGAAGAAAAGCTACTGCAATGTCTTCATGACATTTTAAAAACGATTGCGATTTAAAATAACTCTCAAGAATAAATGAACGTTGAGACTGTGTAAAACTCATGAAAATCTTTAAATACCACATCTACCACCGTTAGACAAAACGGGAGAGATTAAATGATTATTTTGTACACGTTGTTGCTACCAGGTCAAGCATTACCAGGAGTGTTGTGGATGTCACTGCGATCAGACGTGCTTTCAGAGCTCCATGTAATAGTGCTTTTTTTTATTGGTTTTTTGGTAATTTCACTGGATTTGGACATAGTAATATATCGAGGTAAGGATAATGGACTGACGTACAAATTGTTATGAGTTTTGGACATGGACTACAAAAGTTATTAAAGTTTTTTATATTAGACATAATCTTGTATTAAGTGAAATTTTTACAGTTCTTTTGGATATTTTGGTGAGCTGTTGAGGACCTAACAATACTGTAATACCTACTAGGAGTCATTCTGGGTTATTTCAACTCGGCAAAGTGTGTAAAAATCTATTTTGGATTAGATTTTTAATAACTTTTAGGTTATACGTGGTACTAATATAGAAGGAAATTCTAAGTGGTAAGACAAGCTGTGTCTTGTCTGCTACGTCACAGACTAACTAGTAAACAACGACTTGTAAAATTTTTCATAGTTAGTATTCAGAGAGAAATTTTTCTAAGTGTTATAGGCATACTTTACACGAGCTTTTCCTTTTTCCTCCATATCTTCCATAGTTTTGACAATAGATCCAAAATTCCTTGACATCTTTACGAATCAAAAACTTCCCGACCTTTTGACCACCCCAAATTTTTTGACCTAATATTCGAACAGATATATTTTACCTCCCCCCCAAACTCCCCCGTGTGGTCCTTTTTTGGGGGCACCCCCCGTGTGGGGTATCGCTGAACGCGGATTTGTCCGCTGACCCCAAATCAAGGACATGAGACGTCGAGGCTCGTTACCTGTAGAAGATACAGCCTCTCAAGGGGCTGGAACCTCGAGGGGAAGTACAGGAAGGAGAGAGATCCCGACAGAAGACGTAGAGGGAATGGATATTGGGGTTACAAGCCAGGACAAGACAAAATGGAAATAAATAGAAGGACGAGGTTCTAAAAGATCAAGTACCGGATCTTCAGAAGAAGAGGAGGCTCCCCTCACACTACAAGAGGTCACTTATAAATTAGGTAGTGCATTATTACAATTGAGACAATGGACCGGCAATGCGAGCGTGACCGCTATCAAGGCACATGAAAGGGAACTGAGCGACATATACAGAGAATTACAGAGACTGAGTGAAGAGACTCCGGATACGACTACCCAAGGCACACAGACAGAAGGTCAGTACAGAAATGAGATGTCTGACATACTCGATGTCGATCTGTCTGATGAGCAGTTAATTGACAGACTGTCTTCACGATGGTCATCATGGGTGATGAACCGTCTAACCCAAGTAAATGCTCCAAACATAGGGGAGGACAGTTGTCATTCTGTTGACTTAAATGGACTGAGGCCTAGCAGCCACTACGCTGGGGCTACACCAGGTGCTATGGTTCTACAGGATTCAACTATTCTTGAGGACGGAAAAATAACAACGTGCGGTACCAAATACACGGTTATATTTGATTCCAGCAATGGGAAAAAGTACATGGCAGCCCACGTAATAAAATCTCTAAGAAGAGTAGTGGGAAAATCAGAGTCAGCAGTCTTTGTGGTGCCCAACGGCCCATCGGGTATTATAATTAAGGAAATTGTGATATACCTCATGAGAAAAGTGAAGACCCTACCGAGAATGGTTCTCCCCAATTTAAGTGAGCATGGAAGAGCGAGATCTGGATCTGCCTCGAATAGAAGAAGAACTCCGCCGGTTACGGAGAGTAAGACTGTGGTAGTACAGGCGCCGGGAAAAACATACGTGGATATCTTAAAAACAGTGAAAGATAAAGTCAAGGCTGAGGAAGCAGGGGATATCTTATCCATCAGGAAAGGCCGAGACCAACAACTAGAGGTCAGAATTAGCGGATCACAGAAAGTAGGTGAGTTTTCCTCTCTGCTCAAGAATAGGGCTGATGAACTTCAAGTTGACATTAGAACCAAAGGCGACCGTAGAACAGTGGTCCATGTCAAGGACCTGCTGTACGATACTACAGAAAGAGAAATCAAGGAGGCAATCGAAAAAGTACTTGGAGTTGGTGAAGGTTTTCAAATCACATCCATAAGAGAAGCGTATGGCAATACAAAAAATGCCACTTTGGTCACTAACCAAAGAAACGCTACTAAGCTCATTGCATCAAGGCTGAGGGTTGGCTGGGTGTGCTGTAGAGCATACATAAGCACAGAAGTCGAGAAATGCTATCGTTGCTGGAATACAGGGCATGGCAGGAGGGAATGTAGAGGTCCGGATCGTTCAGAATTATGTTTCAATTGCGGCAGACCGGGACACGTTATTAAAGATTGCAAAGAAGCAACGGGATGCCTTGACTGCGGATCTACGTCGCATAGAACTGCTAACACAAGTTGTAACAAAAATCACGTGTAAGATATTTCTAATCAATAATAATAGGAGCAGGCTGTCGGTGGATTTGTCGGTAGAGATGGCCACAAGAGGCAATTTCAATTTTCTGGTGGCCACGGAACCCAACATGTACTCGGTGGCCAGGGGTCAATGGTTGTCCGACAGAAACGGGGACGTGGCCATTAGGAGAATCGTAGGCAACGTGGATTATAGTTTATACCGTAGAGAAGATGGCATTGTAGCCATAGAACTAAATGATATAATAATTATCGGAATATATATCAGCCCGAATTGCGACATGGAGTTTATTCAGCAGAAATTACTTAGCTTACAACAACTTATGACACGCTCCCGTAAAAGAACAGTCGCGTTGGGAGATTTTAACTGTAGGACTGCATTGGCTGGAGCCACCACCTCCAATGCTAGGGGAAGAGTTCTTGAGGAACTACTGGAGGCCACCGGGGTGTCCTGCATGAATGAAGGGACTGCCACGTACTGTGCGAGAGGACATGAATCGATCTTAGACTTAGTTTTAGTTGACGGCAGGTTGAATATTAATACAATTGATTTCGCAGTCCTCAATGAGGAAATCGGCAGCGACCATAAGGCCATTTCAGTCACTATTGGAGATCACCCTACAGGAACAAGACAGATACACATCAACCACCGATTGACCGACTTCCAGATCCACCGCGTAATCAGAAACGCGGCAAATAAAATCATGAACTGCGCACAAATAGACCCGGTGATATTTCATGACATCATCAAGGAAGAAATGGTCAAGATACCGCAAAACAACAATAGACACCTTCCGGTATACTGGTGGTCACCGGAAATACAAGACCAAAGGAAGATAATGCAACGGTGTAAAAGAATTGCACAACGTTTACGAGCTAGAAACGGCATGATAGAGGAAGGCAATCTAGCTGTAGAAAACTACAGAAAAGCCAGAAAGAAATTGAACTTTCTTATAAAGCAAGCGAAAAGAAGTAAATGGCTGGAACTGTGCCATGAACTTAATGCTGACCCCTGGGGCAAGGCATTTAAAATCATCACTAAACGTCTGGGCAGGCATGTGCCGACGTTGAGTAATGAAACGTCGGCACAACTAGTAAGAACATTATTCCCCAGAGCGGAAAATCCTAACAGATCAGTGATTGGTTGTGAAGGCGGAAGGTTTACTCAGCAAGAGGTAATGGAGGCTATCGACAAATTGAAGAATAAAAAAGCCCAGGGCCTGATGGCATAACAGCTGCCATCATTAAAGGTCTTGCAAAAATAATACCTTGGGAAATGGTGGACATTGCCAGCTTTGGGCTACAAAACAGGTGTTTTCCTGACTGCTGGAAGGCAGCCAGGACGGTCTTTCTCCCCAAGGCAGGACCAGCCAATGAAACAGGAGGTTATAGACCAATTACGCTAATTAACAATATGGGAAGGTCGTAGAAAGGCTTATTGAAACAAGGCTTAGGAAAGAAATTGAGGAGAGGCAATACATACACCCAGAACAGTACGGGTTTAGGAGAGGATGCTCTACTATAAGTGCTATTGAAAGAGTTAAAAACTGGGCTTTAACAACTAGAAGTGGATCCTGGAGAGTCAGGAAAATTCCCCTCATGATTATGTTCGATATCAAAAACGCTTTCCGCACAGTACCGTGGATAGCTATAATAGAGGCCCTACAAAATATGCACGTAAGTGACTATCTGATTAATCAGATTAATCATTACCTCCATCTTAGGTTTATCGAAGTTAAAACGCTTGAAGGTAAAGCTATATATCAGGTGTTTGGAGGCGTTCCTCAGGGATCCGTGCTTGGACCTACCCTGTGGAACGTCTTCTATGACGGGATTTTTAGATTAAATTACCCGGAAGGAGTATCAGTGGTCGGCTATGCGAACGACATAGCGGTTCTAGTGGAAGATAGAAATGTAGATATCGTAGAGGACAAAGCCAATCGAGCGTTATGTCTAATTGACGAGTGGCTGGAAAGAAATCAGTTGCAGATTTCCCTTAGGAAATCTTGTTGCATGGTTCTTGCTGGTAGAAGACCCATCAAAAACATAAATATAAACATCAGAGGAGAAAGAGTCATCAAAGTCAACGAAGCAAAATACCTTGGTGTTATGCTAGACAAAAGCTTAAAATTTAGTAAACATGTCGATATGATTTGCAACAGGGTTACCCCCACCATTAAGGTCATGAGGGGGCTATTTCAAAATCATGGCACAACGAAGATGGAAATCAGGAGGCTGATAACGGCGGCCACCACATCGGCGTTATTGTATGCGGCCCCGGTATGGGGAAATGCAATAAATACACAGAGAAATTAAACTAAACTAAAAAGTGTTCATAGACTCGCTCTGCTTAGGGTGGCTGCAGGCTACAGAACAGTGTCGTATGATGCGTTGTGTATAATAACAGAATTTCCCGCTATAGATTTGCAAATTAGAGAGAGGACATTAAGAGCCACGGGACTTCCCAGAGGTGAGACCATAGAGCTCATACAGCAAGAGCGGCAGAGTGCGTGGGCGCACTCAAGAGTTGGGGATTGGACGAGAAGGCTAATCCCCAACATAAATACATGGGTTGGCAAGAGACTGGGTGACGTGAACTTCTACAGCACGCAACTATTGACAGGCCATGGTTGTTTTGGTCAATATTTATTCAGAATTGAGAAGAGGGCCCCCCCACTATGCGTTTATTGTCAGGAGATCGACAATGCAGAACACACCATCTTCGCATGTCCCAGATGGGCTGATAATAGAAGGGAAATTTTAATTAATAGACTGACGCCTGACAATTTAATTAATTGGATGGTGTATAGTCAGGAAAATTGGGACTGGTTCAAGAAGTTTGCGGGGGAAATTCTCCGTATTAAAGAAGACGAAGACAGAAGACGGGGGTCGTAGTTAAAGTAGGGAAGGGAGGACAGTCCCTCCGTGGAGGGCCCGCATGCTGAGGTGTGCGGGTTCCTGAGAAGGGAGGGAACTCCTGGGGAACTGTGGGGTAAAGTTAAGACCAAGTCCCGGCCGGCGGTGTCGGCCCTGCGGGTGCCTTGGTGCTTAGTGAGGTCGGTTCCGCCGGTTTGAGGCATGGCAAAAGATAAAGACCGAGACCCGGTTCCCTGCCGAGGGGCTGAGGGACGGCGTTGCCGGACCTTGCCCATGAGGTGGGGGATTAGAGGCATGGCAAATGGAAAATAAAAGATCCGAGACCGGGGAGGCTAACCTGCCGTGCCGGACGTGCTGCCAGTGGGTGGGGGACGCCTCCTTTGAGTATATGGACACTCTCCCCGACTGAGTATACTAAAATGGATATCCGGTCGTGGCGAGAAGGGGAAAAAGAAAAGGTAAAAAAATTTTTTTTTAATTTTTGGCATATCAGTCAAAACCGGTAGATGGTGGTGCGACTTGCGTCGTAGTGTAATGTTGTTATTACATTAAAATTCGTATTTTTAACAGTCTACTGTGTTTAGAGAGTAGTTTGAATTAAATCCGATAGGTAGTGCTGTTCTGACAATTGGATTTATTTACATTCTGACTTTTATAAAGTGAAAGGATTTTATGAAGTTCCGTAATGTTTTGTAAGTTTCTTAATGTTGAGTATTAATTGTAATGATTTTGCAGCCACAACCCTTTTCGTTAAAAAATTATTTTCCACCGAATACTGTGATTAGAGAGTGGTGTGAATTAAATCCGATAGGTAGTGCTGTTGTTTTGCCATTTGGATTTATTTACCTTCTGACTTTTATAAAGTGAAAGGTTAAATTTTGTGAAGTTCCTAATGTTCATTGTTTTTAAGGTTTTATGAAACTTTCAATTGTGTTCATTAAATTTGTATGTTTACTCAAATCTAGCAATAGCGAAGCATTGCCGATTCTGCTAGAATTGCGCGCTTATTGAGAATATTATTTATTTAAATAACGTTTTAAAGTGTAGTTAAAAAATATACGTTGTGCAAATTTGTAAGATGCAGTATTGACGTGAGTATTTTACATGAATTTTAATGATGTGTACACCTGCATTCAATAACAATCAACTTAACCTACAAATTTAAATTGTCAGTTCTCATTTGATTCTATGCAACTTATGAAGTATTGAACGGCTCTTTAAAAATAAAAATGTCAGTTTGTAAAATAAATTATAACATTTATAAATAAAAATATAATTTACGTATATTAATTATAGTTTAAAGTATATTTAAAAAATTGAAGTTATAATTTTTGTAGCTGATTAATTTTATAAAAAAATTTTCTAAAATTGTTTTTAATTTACAATTATCTAAAATTTGGTGAAATAGATGTTAAAATAAAGAATGATAAAAATGATAAAAATTTCTACTAAAATTTTAACAACGTTGCTTTTTTTACAGTGCTTTAATTTTTTATCAGTTGATTAATTAAGCTATCACATGGTTATGAAACTTCAAAATTATTAAATTTAAAAAATGCAGAGGTACTTTTTTAAAATGATCCTAAGTGAAAATTAGAAGTAACGTGGATGAAAATTTAGGCACTTACGTATTAACGCCACCGCAGCTACAGCTTTATTTAAAAACAAAGTAGTCAATCGGATTTCGGTGGAAAATGAACAGTCTCTTTATTAATTTTAATAAATGGTTATTTATGTTTATTTATTTTATAAATATAATTTAACCAAACTTAACCTACGCTCGCTAACCTTGACTAATTAATACCGTAATTTTTTGAGTATTTATTTAATAAATTCAGTAATTATTGCAATTATTTATTATTTAAATAATCAAAACACTCATGTTAACTAGACAAGGTTAGCGAGCGTAGGTTAAGTTTGGATAAATTATATTTATAAAATATATTAAAATATTTATAAATAACCATTATTAGAATTAATAAAGACTGTTTGAATCTATGTTAAACTCTATATCGGCCCATTTTCCACCGAAATCCGATCGACTACTTTGTTTTTAAATAAAGTTGTAGCTGCGGTGGCGTTAATACGTAAGTACCAAAATTTATATAGCATATTTACAGAAAGTTTTAACCAAGATTTTAGTATTATTGAACTCAGGACCTCGAAACTTTTAAAAATACCAACAAATAGGAGTAGATAAGTTCTTTATCTGTTAAAATATACCTTCCTTTTATATAAAAGAGCTGTTTTAAAAATTAAATTATAAATTATCAACAAAAATAGCTTGAAATTAGGCGGAAAATACTGATATTGATGATGATAAAACGAGTAATTCTTATAAATATATCTGTTTGATCTCTTTAGCAACTTATGAAAGAGTCCATAGGTAGGTAGATATCATTATAACTATTACGGATGAAAGAACCGGTGTATCGCTGTCGATCTGCAACCTTTGATTAATAAATACAAGTACAATTCAGTTGGTAAAGTAAAAAACAATATTCACGTTCGAGCTACCTATTTCTTAAGAGAAGATCATGAATCGGAAATCGTTTTCCCCTTTCTATTAAAAACGGATGTATTTACATCGCTGAGATCGTGAGGTATTATTTCCAGCTTTAATATTTTCCAGAAGAAACTCAACGTAAGAAGAATCACCTCAAAATACACATAATTCTTTTAGAACGGACTGATTCCGTCCCCTCTTCCAGCTATAACGTTGCTTAACCCACCATTAGTTTTACGCTAGCCTTCTCAGCGTGTATTGCACCCTCTTTATTCTCTTAGTTTCCGCAACTGCACCACTTTTATTACTTACACAGACACATATAAGCGTTTGTACCAATAATAAGCTAAACCACCCTTACTAAATGCAGATACACACACGCGTACTTACAGACACGTACAAATAAATCTCGTTCACGTACAATAACACAAACGCATTCCAACATTTCCTTTTCTCGTAAATTGACTTCCTGCAGTCGGCCTGTATATGTTCATCTCATTTGGAGAAGCGATTTTATTTTTGTGGTTATTTTTTGTTTTCTATATTCAGTTTAATGGAGTTTCCCTTGAAGTTAAATCTGATTTAGGGTGCTGGATTTTCATATATCAAAATCTCATTAAAACTCAGTCCTACATCAGAAATTTAACCGAATAACGAAATAAACGAAATATTTATTGTAGTTTCTTTCAAATAAATCTTATTACCCGTAATTTTAGTCATGGATTGTTTATTTAATTATGGGTATAAAATATATCTGTTATCTTGTAGAATGGATTATAATTTTTAATCGCTTAATTTATATGATAAAAAGAATTTCGATTATTATAAGATATTTTAATTATAACACAATTATATTTATGAACATAAAACAGTTTGCCAAATAATTTTAACCGCTTTTAGTTACTAAGGACATTTAAAAAAAAAAAAAAAAAAAAAACTAAAAATTAAAAAAGTAATTTACTTGTAGTCAGTTCAAGTTGGTAGACAAAGAATATCATATAAAATACTCTATTTCACTTAAATTCTCTTCTTGGACTGCCACGCTTTTTTGACTTCTTCAAAAAACAGAACAAAATAAAGGTTTCTAGAGAGAAAAGTAGTAAGAAATTTAAAAGTCATAGAAACACCTTAAATTACGTCCTTTTAAAATTTAGGCAGGCAAATGGTGAACGTTCTTGTAAAAAAAAAAAAATACTATCACAAAAATTCGTTAGTTCTGTAAAGCCGATAAGTTAGGTTAGAATTACATATCGTCCTCCTGTCATAAATTAGTAGCAAGTTTTTGCAGTTGTTATTTATAAAATAACTTTCCAAATTACGTAATTCTGTTATTACAGGAATTTTGTCTGATGTAGAACCGATCTCGAAGTAATGTTTACCGATTTCTCTGCCGATCACAAACATGTCGTAACCATTCTTAAGAATAAGAAGCATTCCACGCACCATATCAATATAACAACGGAAGGTGTGGAATGAAGCGGTTTCTCATAAGTAATATGAATATCATCATGAAGGCTGGTTTGAAAAAACAACTGGTACTTGCCTTGTAAGTGATACCTTTTTGTTAACAACCGGAAAGGGCTGTAACATAATTTTTCCCGCAGAAAGTAGTCTTAACCAATTTCATATCTATCGAGCATGGTTTACATCTACTACAGCGGAAAGAAAGACTGCGGCAGATAGTGTAAAGAAATAAATTAATACACACATTTCGGTGGGCAATTATGAAGTATATATATATATATATATATATATATATATATATATATATATATATATAGTTATATACATGCCCGTTTGGACGCATAGGTTGGGTATGAATAGAGCACTTCTTCAAAATTTAAGGAGTGCCCAGCGCTGAGCCTTAATTGTATGCTCTGGTGTTTTTAAAACAACCTCCTACAAGGCTACCACCGTATTGGGAAAGGCTCTCCCAATCGATTTAGTGGCGAAAGTTCGGGCAGTTATGTGGAGATTGCGAACAGGCCGGGAAGCCGAGGTATTAAGTATGCGGTTTCGAGCCGGGCCAGTACCGGAACAGAGTGGTGATCACAATGCACCGGATTTAAATTTCGTTCAGTTGCACATCACCCACGTGCGGAAGAGGCTGCAGAGCCTCGCGATGGAAGCATGGCAGCTGGAATGGCACACCACGACTAACGGAAGATCCTTATATAAGTTTATACAGGATTTGGGGGGATGTTATGCATCGAGCTCGTTTTTATAATCAACGAGTGCCCGGGTGCTCACCAACTATGCTAACTTGAACCAATATCTGTTTCGGTTCCGCCTGGCAGCTGATAGGCTTTGCGTCTGCGGAGAGGTCCAGTCAAATGAACACCTGATGTTTAACTACCCTGGTCTTTGAGGGGGGGGGGGGTTGGTAGAGACCGGGCCACCCTAAAACTTACAGGTGAAGGGGAATTATTATGGCTCCAAGCGCTATATAGTTTTGTAGAGGTACTGTCTGGCATTCAGCGACTTAGGCGTGGCAGCGAATTGCTGCCTAGACGAAATAAGTTTTGTTATGGATGTCATATATAGTTTTAGTAGTTGACAGGATGCGTCTACCCATTTTAGCAACTATGTGACAAGTGAGCGGTTGGGAAACGCAAGCCGATCGTGTATCATACCACGCTTAGTTCGCTCACGCTGTTAGATAAGGTATAGGAGATGTTAGGATTCTGGTCGCTAAACTGTTCGTGGCTTAGTAGTCGTTTGTGGCACAGACATTCGGTCTTATGCTTTAGGGCAACCGTATTATGGTGGTGGCGGGAGAAATGCCAAGCAAACCAAAATACTTATATACACACTAGCAACTGTGTGCGAAAAAAAATTAAAGAAAAAATGTTCCGAGAATATTTTGTTGTTATTACTTACTTCTGAATGTATATGATAATTTTATTATTGTTAAATATTACATTTTTATCATTATTTAGCATAAAATAACAAAGAGAAATTCTCCAGAACCTCTTACAAAAAACAAAAATACCTAATATTTTTTTAACAGAAAAGGCTGTAGGCACCTACAGGAGATGTATCACACCTGAAATTATAAGATCCGTTCTGAAGATTATCGTAAGATAAGAACCATTGTGATAATTATAAGCATCTCATGCAATGCTTATTAAGGGCAGTGAGGGGTAAATTGATTTCTTAGTACCTTCTTTAATAAAACATATATTAGGTTGCATCAGGACTTCATTTCGCTGAACTTGGATTAATTTAATAAAGCTTTTATAATTTTTAGATAATATATAAGAATTATAATAACAAAATAGAAAATAGAAAAAAGACTTTTTAAACAGCAGAGACTTTTTAAACTGTATTGAAAAGGAAGTAGTAGAAGAATGTTTAGAACAAGCTGTTGTAGCCTGCAGACGATTGAATACTCGACGCAACGAGGAAGTTGTTGGGTAGCGAGTCTGGTAGCTACATTACCCCCTCCATTCATAGCCAAGAGTGGCTTAATCGGAAGTCATCTTTTTACCCTCAAACTGATCACATTCCACAGTGCTCCGTCCGACCCGGACGTGCGGCGTCCGTGAGATGCCGCCGATGCCGATGCTCCGAGGAACATCTACATCAGTAATTTTGCCTCAGTCAAGTTTGCCTTCAAAGAAGACATCAGACACCTAACACTACCACGTAGCCCTCAGGAACTAAGCTACAAGCCTACAAGCGGAAGATTGAAGACACCGCGCCTATTACTACTAATAAGCCCTAAGCTAGAAGTGCCTTCAATACAAACAAATGCAACAAGTATGCCATGACAGCATATCTAACAGCAAATCCAGCTTAAATTGCCACAACCAGATTTCGTTAAATTAAGCGATTGGAGTGCACCCAGCATAAACTAAAGTCCCAGAGGACCTCAGGTCTGGTTCGTTCGGGAGCTGAGTATAACCTCTAGTCTCTTACTTCAGCTCCAACTCTGAGGACCGCTCGGATTAGCACTAGGTTGATCGCAACCAACATTTAACGTAATACCTCCATAATAAGTGTGCACTACACTGTGTGTGACAAAGTTAGAAATCACACCTAGGAGAGTGAACTACCTTGGGCACGACCTCTATCGAAACTTAGCTAATCTAACCAAGGCACGGTGACTTCCACGCTTACATTCGGCCAATTCAACTACCTAGGCGGAGCCCCAGCCACCCGAGTTCCTAAGCAGGACAAGGTATCACAACCGTCCAATGCAGGTTAGAGGAACAGTAAGCTCTTCAAGCAGAGCAACAGCGGTAAAAACCGCAGGGAGTAAACTAGAACTCTACCAGGACCCACACCATCAAAACGTACGGCAACTCAGTCTAAAACTGAGACTAATGAAGGTAAAGGATTGCTCCATTCTTGTCCGATGCGGAATCGACTCTGCGAACAGAATATTACCACACTAGAAACCCGCAGTCATCACCTATCTGTAGCCAAAGAAGCGATTTGGCGTAGCAAGAAATAAACCTACAGCCCTCCGCATCGGGCAGGAGATGGATCATGACATAGAACAGGAAAAAAATGGCCTGGCAGATCACCCAGCTTGTGATGGGTATTGCAGAAAACAAACCCGAGACTCACAAGAACAAATTTCTAACTCTGCGTACAATCACCAAGCTTTAACGAAGCATACTAACTATCCAAGGAATTGAAATACAATTCTACCGCAAGTAAATCCATGGTCCTTACTGTTGACCGGATGCTTGCTCTCTGCGCAACCTCTTACAGTTGACGCACGATGGAGCCTCGGCTTTCTGTGGACAGTTGTCGCGCTTGTGATCTTCCTCGCCACAATGCGCGCAGACCGACGCACACTTACAGAATTTGGCTCTGTGGCCAAAACGACAGCACTTGAATCACTTTTGTACATCCACGTACTTCTTAACCCTACAGGACGTTAGGTCAACGTACAACCTACCCTCAGACACAAACTTCTTAAAGAGACTAGCGCCGAATTAAAATATGCTGTGATACCGCTGGGCATCACCTTACCGTTCTTCTTGAGTAGCCTACAATCTTTTCTGAAGTCGGCCAATTCCAGTTCGGTATTCTGCTCCATAATGAGATACAGAACCTCCTCATAGAATAGCCGTCGATCAATGTCGTAGACAATGACCCGGGGGCTATGCTTTCGCTTCGGGTCGACCTTAACCTAGAGCTTCTTTAACTCAGGAGACTTCGAGATGACTTGGACTGTCTCCTTGTCATTCACAACATCTTCCAAATCTTTGTTGGTCTCTTTAATTTCCCTCCACTTTAGTTTTTACCGGTCTCTACGAAGAGCGACCTGGAAGTCTTCCTTGAGTTGTCTACTAGTCTTTATTAGACCCCTTAGGCTTGTTTACAAAATTAACCTCGGGCTGCTTTTGTTGTCTTTGACATCAGCGTATCGCTTCTGCTGTTTCGAAGCAGGCGTCGGGACCTTAACTACCTTGACCTCCGCGGGCCTAAAGCCCAACTTCTAAAGCCATCTGCTAATGCAGACAGAACACCCTTGACATGCTGTAAACGTGCCAATATTCTGCTCCTCGCTCCCGCGCTAACGCTGCGAGGACCTTCGAAAAGTCTAGAAGGTTGTTTATGCTCTGATGCGCCGCAGCCAGCATCGCATACGAGCTGCCAGGTTTATCCTGTACAGCCAGAAAATCCTCGACCAATGGGTCTCGTCTAACTTCCCGGGTGGAAATTTTTCATCTACCTCTGAGACCTAACTCCCTGAACACGAGGAGAATGGTGGTTTTTCGTTCTCCTCTTCCGCCCAGGCCTCACTACTAGCTGGTCCCCTAGCACGGCCAGAAATACCCTAGCCTCAATACCGTGTGGTCGAGACATGCTCGCTCTCTTCCTTCCTACAAAGAAACTCTGGGCGAACTCACAAATGTGACGACTCTCCGAAGCTAGCCATAAGCAGTTGGGGACCTTCTTTACTCCCCTGTCACTCTTTGTACCTCTTGGCATCTACTGGATAGATTGGGTGCAATACGTAAATTAACGGCATGAAACCACAGATTACGGCCCCCGATCTAAAAAGAGCGCAAGCAGAATTAGGGATAATCCCTTGCTTGTAACAGGGTCTTACGACCAGGAGTCGTTGCCACCTTTCAGCCGCGATGAAGCGGGTACGCGTCATATAAATGCAACATTCATTCCTCCGTGAAAGTAAGAAATAATGAGCCTAACATGAATAAGCACTAACACCAGGTTCTACATCCCAACCACCGTAGGGGAAGACACACACCTTGTGACGATTCCGGTCGCCACACAACCACCACCGTTTCTTGACCTGATGGGCTTCAACGGGAGTCGTCTTATAGACCATCAACTGATTACACCTCACAGTAATAAACCAGGCCTCAGTTGGGATGCCACCGATGTGAATCTCTCGGTAGGCATTGACATCGGTGATTTTTGAACTCAGCTTTTCAGCTTTTCATGAGGCCTTTTCCAGATGAGGCCGTTGCAGGCCTCATCTGGACATCTTGCATGTCCTACATTGTTGCCCTCAAAACTAGCTAACCGCATTCGCGAAAGGATGAACCCCGCGCCTAGGTCTATATTTATTTAGCAAATTTCTATGAATGTCTCTAGAATCGAGGCAAATTAACTACAACACACCACCAAATGTTGTTCGCAACAAAGAAATTTAGACTTAGTTCCCTTAGTGAACTCGATTTTAGTTCAAACCCCAGACTTAGGTTATATATTTCGGTCTGGTCCACAAAGGAGAGGCAGATTGATCGCCTACTCCCACTCAGCTCCATCACAGAGTCCCGCGTGACATTAATCATCCCGCGTGACCTCGTAATCATCGTCGAGATGCCGCTACACATCACGGCTGCATGGTTTTCAATGCCCTCGGAAGTGTGGTCGCCGTTTCGCCGACAACTTTTTAGCCAAAATAAACCCTATTGTATCTAACCGCGTCTCGATGCCCATGCACCTGCCTCCGGCCAATCAAATGTCCAGGCGGTTCCTAGCCGCCTGGGGTCCTACTTTATCTACACTCCCTCAGTAGTCCTACTGAGCGCGCGGAAATGAAGGAAGCCAGCCACAATAGTCCATTCTCTACGAGTCTTCCAGTTGACTCACAGATGAAGAAAGGAATTTACTCTTTCTAGTTCCCTGACAACTCTGATACGTTCAGCTTCGTACCGGGGACAGACATAACGGATATGGTCCACACTGTCATTGACTCTACAGTAGGGACACAAGCCCGACTCTACCAAACCAAACCTAACCAACTTATCTTTAAACGCACTATGTCTGGAAAGGAATTGCATTGAGTACCGACTGGGAGAAACCAAACTAATTTCCCACAATTTCCTAACATTGAGAAAAATACAATGCGTGTACCGACCAGTAGAAGAATCGTTCCACCTAACCTGCTAAGAGTCAAAACTTTGGTCATCAATTTCTGGCAAACGCCCAGATGTGAGAAGGCCTGCCTTCTTAGAACTATACCGCTTGCTACGTTCAGTAGCTAGAATGTCGATTGGTTTCGTGCCAGTAATCACAGAGACCACCTATCTCGAAACGGTATTGTAACCACCGACGTCAGCGATCAGCAGAACACGCTGGGGTCGCAAAAATATGTCCCTATAACATTGAAATTGCAAACGATGAGTGCAGACGGACACAGCGCACAACATTATGGCCTCATAAACACCTATGTAAAGAATACGCATGTTACGGTAACTCAACCCCCATTAGGGATGAATGACTCTACGAACACCAAAGAAGGCAACAATTTTCTTCCTCGCAACAAACTGGAGGTGCTCCTTGAATTGAAGCCTCTCATGAAGGATAAAACCCAGATATTTCTGAACGGTAACATACCTAATCGGATGGCCGTCCATCACAACACGTGGATGGCGTGTTGCAGCTAGACGGCCTTTGAAAAACATCATAGAGGTTTTCTCCGCACTGAAAACCATCTTATGCTGAAGACTCCACAACTTTAGCACCTTACATGCCTGTGTTGCCCTGAGCTCTATCTTACCACTCTAATTGCCTTCAACCAGCAGCGACCCATCGTCAGCGTAAGTCAAGATGCGGCAATCGCATGAGGGAGTCGAACTCGACAACCCAGATGATTGGATCTTATACACTGCCATGTGACAACATTTGGACAGGGTCTATTTCTGAAATAACTAGAGAGATTCTGAATCTCATTTTGCGTACAACCACGCTTCTGCAATTGGAATAAGGTAGTGGGCTACCACAAGTTATTAAAAGCCCCAGATATGTCTATAAAAATACCAAGTACGTACTTGCAATCACTGGCCAAAGCCAAACCCAACACTTAAAGAATAGCGTCCTCCGTGCTCTGGCCAGGGCGAAAACCGTACTGGTCGTACATCAGCATCTTATTAGAAGTTAGCCTATTGTTAATGGGGAGGTAAAAGACCTTCTCGGAAATTTTCCCTACAACAGGCAAGAGCGTTAAAGGACGGTTAGAAAACTCACAGTGGGGTCCTTGTCGCCACCTTTGAAGAGCAATTTCAATTCACCTCGTTTCCAACACGCCGGGAAATGCCCAACAGAGAACAACCTATTGAACACCCTAGTCAGAGGACCGAGAATCACTGGCAACGTGCGAACAAGGAACTCCACCGTGATACAATCATATCTGGTGGCTTTGTTTCTGGACAAGCTACAGATTACCTGACGGACTTCCGCCTCTGTAATCTCCGAACACACATTTTCGGAGTGAAAACCTGCAACTTCCCTGCGAACACGTTGATACGAGCTTTAACCAACCTCTGTATCATCTGGAAGCAGATCGTCCATCAGAAGAGTGAGGAAATGTTCCTTCTACAACACCATCCTGGGTCGAGATAGCCAACAGAAGAATGTCTTTTTTCCATTTATCTCCAAGGACCCAATAAAAAACATCCCGTGTGTCAGTATTACCTTGCTCTTGTACAAAAGAGCACCAGAAATCACGCTTAGAAGTCCTAACATTGTGAAAATACTCGGTTCTTTTCCGACAATAGTCCGCAAGCAGAGCTGCACGCCGATCAGGGTCAATCGCATGCTGTGCGGTTCTCATCATTCAGCCCACAGTCCGCTTCATCGCAGTCAAGTCCCGATTCCACCATCCAGCAACACTCTCCCGACTCGTACTCCGAGCGATTGACTGGTCAGCAGCTTCGACAAAATCAGAAGAGAAATTCTCTGCCAGGTCATTTAATGAAACCTCCCCAGCTTACGAGCGAAAACTCGAAGTCTGGCCGCAAGAATATTAGGAAACCTAGGCGAATCCACCTGCCTCTGCAGGACCAGGTTCCACAGCATGGGATAGAGAACGGAACCCTGCGGGCTTCTTCGGGTTACGGATTTTTCCACAGCTAGGCTCGCATCTTTAAACAGAGCCGAGAAGTTAGACAAGTAATCATACTACTGCCTGTAGGGCTACGGGAACATTGTGTTCCAACTCATAGAATACAGAACTCCAACACAAGGAAGGAAATGCTGCCTCTATGTCAATAAAAATTGGCAAAACCTACTTACAGTTGCGCATTTCATTAGTTTATATACCATAGAGTATTTAAGATGCAATCCTCGGTACCAACCTCTTTCATGTAGCTATACTGGCCTCGATTTTGAAAACATTTCATATCGATGTTTTCCCAGAGCCGTACACTGTCCGAGGCCGCCGTAGGACCTTATTACAGTCAGTCTTGATGGCCTGGCCGAATTGATCAGCCATCACTTCCACCTCCTTCCTGTGCTTTATGGGCCATTCCAACCACTGCAAGGCAGCTGAGCACTCGCGTCGCAGCCTGCGCTGATCGGATGAGCAGATGGTAGAAGACAATGTCTCCGAGGCTTCTGACTCCCTATCTTCAGTGGTAGACTGTGTAAAGAATGGAGAAAAATGTAAAAAAGGTTGGCCTAACGGAAAACCTAGGCGATAAAATTTATTTGCAAATTGGTCTATGTAAATTAATCGATCTTCCAATCGAACATCAATGGATATTTGTCGAATTTGAGTAAGTTACAACTGCTAATGAGAAAGCTAGATCATTTATGCGCTTGGTTACAAGAAACGAATTTTAGGGATCCTGATACTTTGAGACTGAAAGAGTACTGCATAGTTAGGCTTGATCAAGCGCCGAATCACAGATCAATTGGAGGAGTTGCCATCATCTCAGCAACTCGTTGTGCCTTTGAAGAAGTTAATTTATGCACTGATTTACAAGCGGTATCTATACGCATATACCGCCCATTCAACATGACATTATGCCATGTATATCTGCCTAAGTTAAATTGGAGAAAAGAGGATTTACACAACCTAGTGGAACAATTGCCTCCCCCTGTCATTTTTGTGGGGGATTTCAATGCTCATATTTCTTTTTGGGGATCCAGTCGCTTGGACCCTGCGGGAAGATTAGTTGAAGGTTTTCTGACAACTTCAAATTTTTCATTACTACATACTAGTACAGAAACCTTTAATGCCAGGGTTGTTTCTGCATCCTTCATTGATTTAGCTTATGTCAGCGCTGCTGTAGGACATAAATTAGATTGGAAAGTAAATGACGATTTCCATGGAAGCGATCACTTTCCAATCGTGGTGTCATTAAATACACTCGTGAAATTGTTTCCCATATATAAGATATGGGTTTTTGGCAAAGTTGACTGGGTTAGCTTCACTAGAGATGTCCATTTTCAAAATCTAACTGTAGACATCAACAGCAATGTTGAACATGTGATAAATGGCATCGCTGCTGCAGCATCAAGGCACATCCCTCAAACTTCAGGGATGACGCAACGTCCACCTGTTAATCGGTGGTCGGATGTTGTACGTCAGGTTATTAAGAAGAAGAAAAGAGCTTTTAACATTTTAAAGAAAAGCCCTACGCAAGAAAGTTTAATAAAATTTAAAAAATGCAGTGCTGACGCCAAAAGAGTTATTTTAACTGAAAAAAGAACCGCCTGGAAAAAATATGACTCGGTAACAGTGCAGACAACATCGGCGGAGGTATGGAGCAAAGTCAGAGCGGTATTGGGTGGATCAACCTACCACCAGGTTACCTGTATAAATGATGAAGAAAAGCTCCTTGACTCGCCTTCGGACATAGCCGAGAAATTTATGAGTTACTATGAAGCTGTCAGTGCAACCAAAAGTTACGATGATGATTTTAAAAATACAAAGCTGTAACTGAAAATTATGTATTGTTTGATACTCAGACTAATTTTTGTTAAAATGAAGAATTCAATCATGTTCTGAGTTAAACAGCGAATACTGCAGCCGGTCCAGGTAACATCCGACATGAAATGATCAGGTAGTCGCTCAGGAAGTTTGAAAATGATGTATCACAAGGATCGTCGCTTAGCGGAAACTTATTCACAATCGCAGTGAACAAGCTTATTCCTAGTATACAATCTGATATTGGAAATAGTTTATATGTGGACGATCTTGTGATTTTCTACGCCACCAGTCAAACCGCAAGGAACGAAATATAAGCTACAGACGGCTATTAACACTTTGAGTGCCGCCTATACAAGAAGTAAAACGATTTTAATGGCCAATGCTTTTTTCTCATATAATTTCATTCAGTATCACAAAAAAATGAATTGGTAATAACTATCACTCATTTGAGTAAAAAATACGTTTTTAGCGATTGTTTTTTTGTGTGGTGACGCATTGGCTTCACGCGGCCAGTAACAGTTAAAACATTACGATTGGTTACGTGATACCAATGTGTCACCACAGTACGTTGTCGAATATATTTGCTGTTTTAGTTTACGTTCACCGATTGAGTTAGTAGTGTTTGAGTTACAAGTAGTTCTGTGTTCAAGTCTGTGTTACTCTGCATTTACAATTTTTATATTACATATATCGGGTCTGTATTCAATCTTTATTATTCTGTATTTCGGTTTACGTGTTTTATTTATTGAAAAATGAACAGAAGTTATGAATCGATGGAAAAAGAATTACAAAAACTGTGGCAGGATTTGTTGTCTGATGAAGAAAAAGATGACGAAATTTTCGGCAACGTTTACCTATCGGACGAAGATCAGCCTTCAACTTCTGAGTCTGAAGAAGAGGAAGATGAACCACCATCTAAAAAGAGAATGTTCATTCAAAAAACAGGTAGGCCTAGTCCTAGTATTACTGACAACATTGATAATAATAATCATCCTCTTTCGCCGATTCCAAGTACATCATTTGCGGAGGTGATAAAGGTCAAAGCTCTGTTGCTACTAAAGTAACTATGGCCCTCATGACCGATCTAATGGATAAGGGGCGTACGCTCTGCACTGATAACTGGTACACCTCAGTAACACTAGCTCATGAGCTACTAAAACGAAACACTCAGCTGGTTGGTACTTTGAAACGAAACAGAAAGAATAATTCACAAGTGTAATTAAAAAAAAACTTCAAAAGGGGAAAATTTTGCTGTTGAAAGCAATACAGGTGTAGTTGTGTTAAAATGGCATGACAGAAAAGATGTCCTAATGTTGACAACCAAACACACTGATGATATGATAGAAGTTCAGAGACGAAACAATCCTGTTCAGAAACCGAAGTGTGTCATAGAATACAAGAAAGGAAAGGCATTCATCGATAGTTCAGACCAAATCAAGAGTTATTGCTCGTCTCTGAGACGTGGAGAGAAGTGGTACAGAAAACTTGCTGTGGAATTGCTTCTTGGAGCCGATGTAGTAAATGCGCTATACTTATACAATCAGCTTACAAATGGAAAAATGCAAATCATCGCATTCAAAGAATCGACAGGAATCAACGTTAGTGCCATTGCTCCTCCTCCGACACCAGTAGACCAACCTCACCGCCTTGTCGATGTTGGCAGACAAGGAAGAAGGCGATGTTATAAATGTTATGAAGAAAAGTCAAAGGCCGAAGGCAGGAAGATTGCCATGCGAAAAACTACTCAAATCAAATATAAATGTGTGGTGTGCGAAAACCACTTTTGCTTGGACTGTTTTTTTGGTGTACATAAATATTTTGTGTGAAAAGTTATTTTTATTTTCAAGTTGAAATTTTATTATCTATATTTTATTTTCAAGCCCATTTTCTAGCAGATTCTTTGCAATTGCTTTTGTATAGTTTTGTCAATAAAAATAACATTTCATTACATTTATCATAAAGTAATAGCCATGTGACACCAGCGTGGACTCACTATCAACAAGCCAATAACAGTTTCATGACATACTGGCCATGCCCTTTCACTTGCCATGTGTTTTAATAGGAACTTTGAATCTAGAGCGGAGTTACAACGCCATATAACTAAACCTAACATGTGGTGACACATTCGACTCATGCAGCCATTAGATCTGTAACTCTGTGAATCCACGTTGGATTCACGTGGCAAGTGTTTTAACAAACTCGTCGAAGTAGCAAATATGAATGGATTCCGGTTTTCAACTGACAAGACTTGTAACTCAAGACTTGCAGAGCGTGTAGGATGAGTAAAAGATCTGCATATAGAGGTCCAGTTCTGATAATGGACAAGAATATTATTCGATATAAAGAAACAGTTCGTTTCTTAGGTCTCACTTTCGACAGATACGTTTCATGGAGGATGCATATAAGAGAGCTGATTACTAAGTGTCAGAAAGCCCTAAATGTTATCAAGTGTCTATAAAATTTAAATTGGGGTTCTGTTAAATAATTATTTCTGAAACTTTACAAAGCACTAGTTCAACCTATAATAGATTACGGATCAATAGCGTGTGGCTCCGCCACACGCTATTGATCTTTCTCATTTTAAGAAACTCGACGTGATCCATAACAAAGGAATCAGGCTTGCTACAGGAGCTTTCCGTACCAGTCCGATTGACAGCATATTGTCAGAAGCAGGAGTTATGCCGTTGAACTAAAAGAAGGAAAACAATCGTGCTAAGAGATGTAGCTTATGTATTGGCCACCCCAACACATAAAAAGATTTTTCCTTTTATAAAAAATTTTGCTAAACATCATCAGAAAAAAGGCAGTTTTTCTAGACTGGTATAGTAAGGAAAATGGAGATCTGTGGAAACTATCGTATTGATCTGCAAGAAGTTCTCCCGGTCTCCAGAAGAGAAGCCCCGCCGTGGTTGATGTCTACAGTGGAGGGTCGCATAGACTTAAGGAGAAGATAGAATAGGGATTCCCAATAGGGAATAGGGATACGCAATGTTTATATTTCAAATGCTTTTCGACGAGTGATAGCAGAATTTAAAAATTTTACCCGTGTATTCACTGATGGATCGAAGTCTGAGAACGGCGTCGGAAGCTCATTAGTCGTATACAACGAATCCCATTTTTGAGGCTTATCTGCTATAGCTAATGTCTACACAGCAGAGATATACGCAGTTCAGCAAATTCTTCGTATGTAGTACACTGCAACGAAGAGAGAGTGCTTCTCTGTTCCGTTTCCTTAAGTGCGATCACTGCTTTAAGGAACGGCTTCACGCATGATGCACTTGTTCAGGATATATTGGTAACATTTAAAAATCTTAAACATAGCTGCAAACAATACATCTTGATATG
The DNA here is from genome assembly GCF_047948215.1 of Lycorma delicatula. Classification (NCBI taxonomy): domain Eukaryota; kingdom Metazoa; phylum Arthropoda; class Insecta; order Hemiptera; family Fulgoridae; genus Lycorma; species Lycorma delicatula. Next base: position 23,553,792 of record NC_134458.1, read on the forward strand.
GACACCTGGCCACGTAGGTATTCCTGGTAATGAAGCAGCTAGTAAAGCAGCCAAACAAGGGCAAACATCAAACAAGTCGACATTTAATTAGTTCGAACAGATGACTTTAAAGACTACCAAAAACAGGTCGTAAGAAAGGAATGGATAAGGAAGTGGGGTGCGTTTACTACGAAGCATAATTGCATTAAGAATACCCCACTTTCCATTAAATCAAAAAACACTTTAACTCGTCGAGAACAAGTAGCCCTTACAAGACTTCGAATAGCTCACACCAGACTTACTTCGACCTACTCGTTTATGATAGCAGGAGGACAGATAACAATATGTAAAAGCTGTGTCACATATCTCACAATGAAACACATAATAGAAGAGTACACGTTGTACAGAGACCTCAGAATGACCGGCAAATTGGCTCTTGATTTATCATGTAATGAGAAAAGAGAAAAGAAAATGATCGAGATTCTCAGAGGAAGCGGTTTATTGGACCGATTATGACTTACTAATTATTATGAATAATTCGTTTATATCAATTTAATTGTGTTTACGTCTTAACTGTGATTTTTGCTTTCTCCAGTTTTGAGTTTTGGTGATTTTAGTGTAGCTGACGAATTGTTTAATGATGTGTTTTAGTAGTTGTGTACCCTTTACGCCCGATTTGATAATTTAACGACATTTCTTCAGAAATTGAAATTTTAAGTGACAAGGGCCTTATACACCTTAGACGTTTAATGTTTATGTTGGGTTTTATTGTTTTCTGACAAGTCTGTTTTTCTGAATGATCTTTCATGGGAGAGGGAGTGTGATAAGGGCTAATGACCATAATAGTCGATACTCAGTATTTTCTTGGAAAAAAAAATGTAAAGAAACAGTAAGTTGCAAATGGAAAATCGGGCAAGTGTAGTTGCGGGTAAAGTAAGTTCATAATTGTGTAATTGTTCTTAGATATTTTAAGTTAGAGTAATGGCAAATATATAAAACTTGTCAGTTTAATGGGCCGCGAAGGCAATATTTTATAAAGCAGAATGCTGTTTTAAAGATAAAACTGGATTTAAATACTCTAGTGTGTTTTTTACTTTTTCCGACCGTCCTCGTTCAGAAATCAATTAATGATTTAATGACAGTAATCATTTCTAAATATTTTCTTTTGTAAATAAAACATGCTATTGATTTGTAAAAAAAAAAAAAATCCTATTTGGGATATCAATAATCGATATATATTTTACACACACGCGCACCCGCGGCCGTGCGCACACACACACACACACACACACGAAAACTCTCTTTATATAATTACACACACTCTATATAATCAAAATTCGTTTGTAGTAAAAATTATTGCTTTTTCTGTCATCATATATATATATATATATATATATATATATATATATATATATCTAACATACAAACCCTTAATTATGTATACCATTAAAATTTTAGGATTATTACTGATAAAATAAAGTGTTTTTGTTTTAGCATCATCTTATTTTTACTTTTTTTTATTTCTCAATTACTTTTCGTTGATTAAGTAGGATTTATAATTTTTACTTTCTATATACGGTTTCTTATCAAGTGTCTTATACGGTTTACTATCTATTAATTATAATTATATGTACAATTGTTCGGTTTCATAAGAAGTTTTTAGAAAAGAACAATGTTCTGTTTAATAAATCAATGTTAAAACCACAATTGTATAACATAATTAAATCACATAGAAATTTAAAAATAAAGTTCCATTTTGATGAACTATTAAAAAAGACGGGCATTACGTTCTGTGACTTCCACATTATCGTCCCAATTTAAATCCAATCGAGATGGTACGGTCGGCTCTGAAAATATATTTTCGTAGTAATAACACATTATTTTTACCATCAGATATTAAAAAATTAACCGCGGAAAAAATGAATAAGGATGATAGAAAACTATATTGTAAACATATAAAAAAAGCTGAAACTGGTTATAAGAAGATGGAACCGCTAATCGAAGAAATTACAGTTAAATTTATCATATATCTAAGACAGCGGTAGCGAAAGTGACTGTTCTGATGAAGACAGAGAAGATGGTGAACTTGCATAGCAACTTGACATATAATGCAAATTTCTAGAAAGTGTTAATGATAATAATAATAAATTTTTTAATTTTTTCGCTTAAAAATTTCATATTTATGTCGTATTTTTTGTTGTTAGCAGATTTTCCATGTACTTTTTGGTCGTTCATAGGTAAATTTATTTTCTGTAATAATTTTTTTAGTGCGTTTGATTTCCGTTCTTAAGGATGTTTGTTCGATCTCTTTCGGATTGTTTATTAATAACAGTTAAAATATTTAAATTAATGAATAAACCGGTTTTAATACCATAGGTTTAATAAAATAAACTATTATAAAAACAAAAAGTTACTTCGGACTAGTTGAATTTACATCTCTCACAGTTCATATATTTATTAAATGTGTTCGTACTCGTTGCGTGTAGTAATTGTAGGAACTTCCGGGAACACCGATCGCTTTAACAGCTACCGGGTTTGTCGTCGAGTTTAACAAAGTCTTATGTAGATGCAACAAACGTTTGAAAACTTCTACCGCTGCTCGCCTTCTTCCCGTTTACAATATTGTAAATTCTGGTCGCACGTTAGAGACGTGAGGCATAGGGATAACGGGAAATATGCTTATAAAGTCCCACCCTATCCCTTGTTGTAAATAGTGATATTAATGAATCGTGTCACTGCTACTGCGAACAAATTATCTTTTGTACACTTTTCACCCCGTTCGATGTACAGGAAATGATTATACTAACGTTTAAACCGTATAAGCATTTCATCCCCATCGCATTAAACTATTATTGTTAACTGTTATTATTTTATTTGACTCGTAACCGATCGTTTAAGATAAATGTTTTCCATCCCGCGCTTACCTTACCGACTTCCATTAATAAAAGCCACCTGTTACGGTCTATATTCACGATACGTATCTAATATTATTCATCGATACGAATAAAAAACGGTTATTGTGAATAAACGGTTAAAAACTTGCAATCGTAATAAAATTAGACTAATATTTCGTGTTCTTAATAAAACGAAAACTAATGAAAACTAACCTTTATAATAATTTTCCACTTTTAAATAACAAATAACTTTAAAAAAAAAAATCGATACTTTCAAAGAAGTCTAAGTAGTTACGGGAATGTAATAACTTATAAATCGTTCAAGAACAATTTACATAAAGGAATCTAAATAAATAAATATAAAAATAAATGTAAATGCAAAACGTAAAACGATTACAAAATATCTATACTATTAAAGTGCTACTTAAGTCTACCTGTATTTATAAATATAAAATAATATATATACAATTTATATGCGGACAGTCGAAAGGATAGCGTACACAATATAATCTATACAACTTAAACTCTACACTTGGATCGGCTGTCATAAGTGAAGTATGATGAGACAAGATAAAAAGCACACCGATAGGATGCGAGTTCAACATCATAGGAGTACGATGTTAAACTATATTCCACTTAAAATGCGGATAAGATAAATAGGTTAAATAAATAAAAAATCGTAACGTTTACAAACGGAAGAAATTTAACAAAAACTTTTTGTGTAGTTTATGTAGCTGTACATTATTATTACTACTATTATTTAAAATTATAGTTTCAAATAGATTTACTTTACGACTAAGTTGCTAAATAAAGCTGGATGGCGCCTGATTTCTACAACCTTGTATTCTTAATTAACTCTGTCAGATGCTACTTTATTTTAGATCAGTTTTTCTTTAAATTCGTCCTATTGCAGATTAAATTAATTATCGATTATATAACCTAATATATTTCTCTGTAGATTTAGTTTAATGTCTAACGTTTCTGAAGACAGAAGCAACTTTCTAGAATAGCTATCAAACCCACCGACCGGATCAGTCTAGCGGTGAACTCCTCATCGCAAATCAGCTGATTTTGAAGTCGAGAGTTATAAGATTCAAGTCCTAGTAAAGGCAGTTACTTTTATACGGATTTGAAACTAAATCGGGAATACGGGTGTTCTTTGGCGGTTGGGTTTCAATTAGCCACACATCTCAGGAACATGGATCTGAGACCGTACAAGATTACGCTTCATTTACATTCATCCTCTCAAGTAATACTTTAAGGTGGTTCCGGAGGTTAAATAGAAAAGAGAGATATAGCCGTCAGAGTAAAGCGATGTTGTGTTTTTACCCAGTCTTTACTATTTGGTACTTTGAAGAAATAAGATAGGTTTACTTCCTTTTATAATTTCTTTTCTGTTAAAAAAGCCATCGTTGTAAACCGTCTCTTTAATAATATTCATTTCTTTCTAGTAAGATTCTAGATAAATTATTACTTGCTGGCAACATATTTTTGTGTGATTTAAAGCAGAGGAATTAGTTTTAGTTTGAAGGAATATATATTTTAAATTTAGAATAAGAGCTCCGATCTTTTTGGAAAACTAATTTCATTTTATATTTTCTAGTTAAGGACTAGCAAAAAATAGATGTTTTAAAAAGGTTTTGTAGAATATATTTTAGTAAATTCTGAACAAAATAACCCAAGTGACACCTCTAAAATAAATCGCATTAATAATTAATAAAAAATAAATAGTAATCTTGATAGATGTTGTATAAATATGCTGTACGACGTGTAAGTTTTATAGTAGATTAATTTACCTACCTGAACAACAAACCAATAATCCATAATAAAGTTTATCCATTTTGATAGCTTTGCTTGGTATTCAACGAAGCTAGATTTGTTGTAACTGGAAACGTTAATGCGAAATAAATGGTTTTCTTTACTACACTTACTGCGAATCGTGCATAAATATCTTAAACGGTATAAACGTAATGAATCGAAAGATATATAAAAACTCGTACAAGTCTCTTTCTTAATAATATATTAATTTATTGAATAACTTAAACAAGTCGTTGTTTTTCGCTTGAAAAACGAAAACGAAGCCGCAGCCCTCGTGCTTTGCCAAATAACGTCAACCGGCTTTAAAAATGAAAATATAGTCGACTTGTGAAACGAATTAAACGACCGTTAATTCGGAGTCACACAGGATGGGGAACAAGGCTGTTTATAAATGAAGTATCGTAAATCTACAGTGTAATTGTGCGCGTCGCATGTGCTAGAGGACGCACGGCAGTTGCCGGTCCGGTGCTCTCGTGTCTCCACCCGTCTACATATAGCGAGCGGCGCGCGCGCAACAGCATAAACAAACATGTACACATACACGCGCTCGCGCAACGCACACACACTATACATAAGTACATCCCCCTCTCTTTAGCGATAGTTTTCTTCCTACAGTACAATTTACTTTTTTACATCCGTATAATTTTTAATAGAATTCTTAAAATTTCCTAGATCGCGTTGTAATTACTATCAAAATGTAGATTATGTTGCTGGCCAAACGGTTAGAGATGTTTTACGGTAATGCATTCTTTGGAACGCTGTTACGCATGAATAGGTAACTACTGTTTATGAATATAGCTGTTGAAACGACTTTTCTTCAGTCTCTATTAGTGGTACAGCTCGTCCCCCAGCTGTGTCTTCTGAGATGCCCGGTAAATATCTTGTTCTTCTTTTTTTTTAAGAGTATTGTAGATTCCAAATTTATTCTCCCTTTATGTTAAGACTCAGGTTTCATTTGCTTCATTCTTATCAAATGGAGGAACTTTAAATTTTATTATAACAAAGACCTTTAAATTAAAAAAAAATTAAAATTCTCCTTTTTTTATTACTCTTTGTGAATTCTGACTAATTTTTATTTACTCTGTTTATTAGTCTTATTAATTGAATCGGTTTAATGCTATGTTTTTAGTCGGTCTAGTTTCATCCTCCAAAGATTGAAGTTGTGTTTGTAACGAATGTATAATTAATTGATATAATAATGATATTTATATGACTTACAATTTCGAAGTATAACAGAAATAATTTATATTATAAACGAAATAAAGACTTTTATTTATTTGAATGAACCAGCGAATAATAAAATATTCAGAATAATTAAACCTAACCGAGGTATTGAACAAAGGCGGCAAATTACTCGACACTTTAATCTTGTTAATATATAAATAGAAATATCCGATAATTGTTTTTGGACCTATGTTCACTTCATAGATTGAAGAACAGTTGAACCGATTTAAATGATTCTTTTAACAGTGAATTTATTTAAATTTTCTTATGAATGGTATTCCAACGTGAAGAATGGAAAATTAATAAAATTCCTACCAGTAAAGGTCAGGAAGTATTCGATGTTTTTTAGATGTCGGTTGAGAGATTTACTTTGTTTTGAACGACTTTCTTTTACATGACGCTGACAGAAGATGTTAACAATTTTAGTTTATCTATTTTAGACCAATTTAATGAACAACGAGGAAAAATAAACATCAAAAGCAGACAAGTAAAAACAAAGAGAGGTTTTATCTGGAAAAGATATTTGTTAGTATCAAGCGTAGCTGTAAGAATTAGATAAAAGTTCTTTAATATTAAGAAGGGAAAATATTGTAATACAGTATTAAAAATATATAACATTATATCGTAATATTTCACTGTTTATTTGTGTTAATTGAGGGGTTTCCGGGGGGAGGGGCAGTAGCTGTACTTTTATAACGGAAACTGATGATCTCATACCGGACCGGGAGAATCAAATCCGAGTAAGACTTTATATTTCTGGAAGAAATAGACTTTTAAGCAGTGAAATAATTTATAGAATTCGTTATTTACTTCCACAGACCCTCCCGCCATAAATAAAAAGTGTTTCTGTTTAGAACGTGAACGTACAGTAACTAATCTTTAGACAATTGTTGCAGTATGAAAACAAAAAACCTATCGCTAAGTTATTGACGTTTGATTGCGATTTCGTCTTCATTTTCTCAATTCAGAACACACAGAATGTTAGCGGGTTAACAGTATTATTTGGGAGTTTAAATGTAACGGGGCAAATCAGCTAAGATTAAGTTTCAACCGTATCCAATAATCTTCTTATATACGATGAAATTAGATCGGTGTTCATCACAGCAACGTTAAGAGTATATTATTATTTAAAATTTATAGATTATTGATTTTAATTTTTTATACCTCTAAAATTTAATGATATTTCACGTGAAAATAGTGTAACGATAAAATCACAGCGATAAAACTTGTACGAAAATAAATCCTAGTGTTACAGGAGGATATCGCTAAATTACAAAATTAAGAGGTCTTAAGATAAATCGGAGAGAAGTGAGATTTATAGAATAATATTATAGAGAGAAATAGGTCGGCTGGGCTTATATTATTTGGAAAGCCAGATTTAATTAATTAGTTATAAATTGATATCTAGTAAAAGAAACCCTAAAAAATTAAAAAAAGTATACTTAAAACATGCAAATAAGAAGGTATGATGTAGTAATTATACTGCGGTTAAATGATTAGCACAGAACGGATAATCATATCAAACCGGTCAGATGACTGATGAATCCAAAATTAATCTAAAATCACCTTAAGGCAATACTCATGTACATATTTGCTTAAGAGAATTATGAATGAATATCTTGATGTTAGGCTTTGTAACTTATCGTGAAAAATAAAATGATTTGGCAAATATATAATAAAAAAGTTACGATTAAAAGATTTTTAGATTTACAAAAAATATTAATTTATTTATGACTTTCGGTTAAAATTTTAATTTTATACAAGGTATGATTTTATTTGTAGTACTAACTAGTACTCTAGTATTATCGGCATTCTTTTTCAAGAAAATAAGAATATCGAAAAACCTCCGGCCGTTTTCGTAAATTAAACCGTATAATTGTCTAAAATTGTTATTGTTTCCAAAAATCCTATACCTCTATTCACATTCGCAAATAAGGAATACCAGTTTGGTAAATCACGAATAATCAAGCCCGTTTAATGCCGGCGAAAATATCACGCATAAGGATACATGAACTATTTATTGTTCTGCATGAAAGCAAATATTGTACCTAATCATCTTATAGATTATTTAAAAAATTAATTTTTCTCCGTTATTGTTTTATTTTGCCCCCATGTTTGTTAGTTTAGCAAGACAAAATATTTTGTGGAGATTAAATTAAAAACATCGTTCTTAATATTGAGATTTTTATAAAAACCTTTGGCAAAAATTAAAAAAATGTGCAGTTAAAAATAAAACTATTGCTGAAAATAAATTCTTATAAATAATTATATTCTGCCATTAGGTTGCGATTCGGTTGATTATTTATTAACATAATTTAAATCTTGCGGTAAAATATTTCCGAACCGTATGGAAAAATCGCATAGAAATAAAATAGACCTAAGGACCCAAAAAAATATTTATTGGTTTAACAAAAAATTATATTGTCTATTTCTTAGGGAAAGAGAATCACGCTAAAACCTTTACAGACCGATAAAAATTAAACGAATATGAATCGTGCGTAGTGTGGTGTTTTCTTTTAAGTAATCCAATCCTACGCGCTTTTGTTATTTATTTTCTAGGAAATTTCTATGGAAAAGATAATAAACAATAAAAAATCTATAATATTATTCAGTAATTTTTAATTACTTTTACAGCAACTGGATGTCGATATAAACAAGAAAACTGCTCTTAAAAACAGGATACGGAATCGATAGCTGTGGAAAATAAAGAAATAACACCGTCAGAAGAAATCACACCGTTAGATATTTTTTTGTTAACTGGCATTTCTCCCGCCACCATCCCATTCGGTCGCCCTAGAGCATATGACCAAATTTCCGTGCCAAAAACGTCTACTGTGCCTCAAAACCTCAAAAACAGTTTAGCAACCAATAATCTAATAGCTCCTAGTGAGCTTCCCTAACAGCGTGAGTGGACTAAGCGAGGTGCCATACACCAGGTGCTTACGTTTCCCAACCGCTCACTTGTCATACAATAAAACAAAATCGGGGAGGCGCACCCCTCGTTATTTTATTAAAAAGATACTAATTTCCTGTCACGACTCGGTCGCTGAATGCCAGCTAGTACCTGTCCACCAATTAAAGCGCTTGGAACTTTATCTGGCTGGTAGCCAGCCATTATCTCTGTATTAGCTTCCCACACCTCCTCTATGAATCATGAGACCTTGCCGTTGGTGAGGGGGCTTGAGTGCTCAGGGATACAGAGTAGCTGGACCGAAGGTGCAACCATATCGGAGAGGTATCTGTTGAGAGCCAGACTAAGGAATGATTCCTGAAAGAGGGCAGCAGCTCTTTCAGTAGTTGTTAGGGGCGTAAGTCACAATGACTTAAACGGCCATATCAGCATCACTCAGTCCTCTGAGTACTGCGCAGCTGAAAGCAATGGAAAACTACAGCTGTTTTTTTTTTCCAAGAAAATGTGGCTCTGCATTTTCAAAAGCAATAATGGAGGCGCCTTCCTTGGTAAAATATTCCGGAGGTAAAATAGTCCCCCGTTCGGATCTCCGGGTGGGGACTACTAAGGAAGGGGTCACCAGAAAAGTAAAAAATAACATTCTACGAGTCGGAGCGTGGAATGTTAGAAGCTTAAAAAAGGTTGGTAGGCTAGAGAATTTAAAAAGGGAAATGGATAGGGTAAACGTGGATATAGTAGGAATTAGTGAGGTTCGGTGGGAAGAGGAAGGCGACTTTTGGTCGGGTGACTTTAGAGTAATTAACTCAGCGTCAAATAATGGGCAGGCAGGAGTAGGTTTCGTGATGAACAAGAAAATAGGGAGGAGAGTGGAGTATTTCAAGACGCATAGCGATAGAGTCATTGTAATAAGGATAAATTCAAAACCTAAACCGACAACGATTCTTAACGTCTATATGCCTACAAGCGCCCATGATGATGATGAGGTAGAATGTGTATACGAAGAGATTGATGAAGCAATTAAACACGTAAAAGGAGATGAAAATTTAATAATAGTTGGAGATTGGAATGCAAGCATTGGAAAAGGCAAGGAAGGAAATATAGTGGGTGAATACGGGCTGGGCAAAAGGAATGAAAGAGGGGACCGACTTACAGAGTTTTGCACGAAGTATAATTTAGTAATTGCCAACACCCAATTTAAAAATCATAATAGAAGAATATACACTTGGAAAAAGCCAGGCGACACTGCAAGGTATCAGATAGATTATATCATGGTTAAGCAAAGATTTAGAAATCAACTCGTGGACTGCAAAACTTACCCTGGAGCAGACATTGATAGCGACCATAATTTGGTGATAATGAAATGTAGATTGGGGTTTAAAAACCTGAAGAAAAGGTGTCAGATGAATCGGTGGAATTTAGAGAAGCTTGAGGAAGAGGAGGTAAAGAAGATTTTTGAGGAGGACATCGCAAGAGGTCTGAGTAAAAAAGATAAGATAGAAAATGTAGAAGAAGAATGGGAGAATGTTAAAAAGGAAATTCTTAAATCAGCAGAAGCAAACTTAGGCGGAATAAAGAGAACTGGTAGAAAACCTTGGGTTTCAGACGATATATTGCAGCTGATGGATGAACGTAGAAAATATAAGAATGCTAATGATGAAGAAAGTAAAAGGAACTATCGGCAATTAAGAAATGCTATAAACAGGAAGTGCAAACTGGCGAAAGAAGAGTGGATTAAAGAAAAGTGTTCAGAAGTGGAAAGAGAAATGAATATTGGTAAAATAGACGGAGCATACAGGAAAGTTAAGGAAAATTTTGGGGTACATAAATTAAAATCTAATAATGTGTTAAACAAAGATGGTACACCTATATATAATACGAAAGGTAAAGTCGATAGATGGGTGGAATATATTGAAGAGTTATACGGAGGAAATGAATTAGAAAATGGTTTTATAGAGGAAGAAGAGGAAGTTGAGGAGGATGAAATGGGAGAAACAATACTGAGATCTGAATTTAAGAGAGCATTAAAAGATTTAAATGGCAGAAAGGCTCCTGGAATAGACGGAATACCTGTAGAATTACTGCGCAGTGCAGGGGAGGAGGCGATTGATAGATTATACAAACTGGTGTGTAATATTTATGAAACAGGGGAATTTCCGTCAGACTTCAAAAAAAGTGTTATAGTAATGATACCAAAGAAATCAGGGGCAGATAAATGTGAAGAATACAGAACAATTAGTTTAACGAGTCATGCATCAAAAATCTTAACTAGAATTCTATACAGAAGAATTGAGAGGAGAGTGGAGGAAGTGTTAGGAGAAGACCAATTTGGTTTCAGGAAAAGTATAGGGACAAGGGAAGCAATTTTAGGCCTCAGATTAATAGTAGAAGGAAGATTAAAGAAAAACAAACCAACATACTTGGCGTTTATAGACCTAGAAAAGGCATTCGATAACGTAGACTGGGATAAAATGTTCAGCATTTTAAAAAAATTAGGGTTCAAATACAGAGATAGAAGAACAATTGCTAACATGTACAGGAACCAAACAGCAACAGTAGCAATTGAAGAACATAAGAAAGAAGCCATAATAAGAAAGGGAGTCCGACAAGGATGTTCTCTATCTCCATTACTTTTTAATCTTTACATGGAACTAGCAGTTAATGAGGTTAAAGAACAATTTAGATTCGGAGTAACAGTACAAGGTGAAAAGATAAAGATGCTACGATTTGCTGATGATATAGTAATTCTAGCCGAGAATAAAAAGGATTTAGAAGAAACAATGAACGGCATAGGTCCTACGCAAGAACTATCGCATGAAAATAAACAAGAACAAAACAAAAGTAATGAAATGTAGTAGAAATAACAAAGATGGACCGCTGAATGTGAAAATAGGAGGAGAAAAGATTATGGAGGTAGAAGAATTTTGTTATTTGGGAAGTAGAATTACTAAAGATGGACGAAGCAGGAGCGATATAAAATGCCGAATAGCACAAGCTAAACGAGCCTTCAGTAAGAAATATAAGTTGTTTACATCAAAAATTAATTTAAATGTCAGGAAAAGATTTTTGAAAGTGTATGTTTGGAGCGTCGCTTTATATGGAAGTGAAACTTGGACAATCGGAGTATCTGAGAAGAAAAGGTTAGAAGCTTTTGAAATGTGGTGCTATAGGAGAATGTTAAAAATCAGATGGGTGGATAAAGTGACAAATGAGGAGGTATTGCGGCAAATAGATGAAGAAAGAAGCATTTGGAAAAATATAGTTAAAAGAAGAGACAGACTTATAGGCCACATACTAAGGCATCCTGGAATAGTCGCTTTAATTTTGGAAGGACAGGTAGAAGGGAAAAATTGTGTAGGCAGGCCACGTTTGGAATATGGAAAACAAATTGTTAGGGATGTAGGATGTAGAGGGTATACTGAAATGAAACGACTAGCACTAGATAGGGAATCTTGGAGAGCTGCATCAAACCAGTCAAATGACTGAAGACAAAAAAAAAAAAAAAAAAAGCTTCCCACAGCAGCACAGTAGGAGTCATTATACTTTACCCTTAACTAATCTACCGATGTCGGTTGAACAAAGCAACCTCATCGAGGAACTCTCACACGGTCCGACAATGCGGCTCTCGCCACACTGACTCGCCGTTTATGAGCGGCCAATTTTCCCCTTGACCTCTAAGTTCTGGGTGGCCCGGTCTTTGGCCCCCCAAAGAGTAGGGCAGTCAAACATCATATGCTCATTTAACTGGACCTCCCCGCAGACGCACAGCTCATCAGCGGCCAGGTGGAATCGAAACAAATATTGGTTTAAATTTACACGGTTGGAGAACTTACTTGTATCAGCATAAATGCTTTGGTTGCTTTCTTAGCATCTTCGCTAAATTTGCAGTTAAGCCTGCTGCTGTTTTGTCTCACGCTAATTTTACTAATAGTCACTATAATAATTTTTTTCAGAAGATACTGTATTTCCATAACCGTCCCATCCGGCTCCCGTTGCCATTAAAAGGAAAGGAGAGGCATACCATCCTCCCAGATCCTGTATAAATCTATACAAGGACCTTCCCTTTGTCGTGGCGTGCCATTCTTGCTGCTATGCTTCCATCGCGAGGCTGTAAAGCCTCCTCTGAAGGCGGGAGATGGACAATTGTTTGAAATTTAGAACCGGTGCATTGAGATCACTGTTACGTTTCGGTACTGGCCTGGCTCTAAATCGCATCCCAAATATCTCGGCCTCCCTGCCTCCCTTCCACTAAATCAATTGGGAGAGCCTTTCCCAATACAGTAGTAGCCTCGTAGGAGTTTGTTTTAAAAGCACCAGTACATACAATTAAGGCTCTGTGCTGGGTACTCCTTAAATTTTAAATAAGTGCTCGATCTCGATTTCTATCCAACCAATGCGCCCAAATGGACACCGCGTAAGAGGTTATACTTTCGAAGACACCTCGGTACACCATGTACAAATGACGGCCCGACAGTCCGTAATCCTTTCGAATAATCTTCCTAAGCTTGTGCATCACAGAGACGGCATTCACCGCTACTTGCCTAATGTGGTTGCTAAACAGCAACTTCTCATCAAACAAAACACTTAGGTATTTATGAACTCGAACTCGACTGATTAACACCGTTAGAAATAAACTAAATCATGATATTTATAAAAAGATTTCCTGAGAAAATATTTTTGCCATTGGATATGAATTTTTATAAAACACAACTCCAGTAAAAGAATTCAAAAACTTTTCTGTGATCTTTTATGATCAACAAAATTTTAAAATGAAAAAAAACATTAAGTTGTTAGTAAAATTTATATAATTTTAAATAAAAATTGTAAATTTCTATACTATTACCGCTTTTACGAATGGAAATATCAAATAATATTTAGTACCGTGAAGATCATAATTTTATTAAATAAAATAAAATAAATAAATGAAAATAAAAATTGATAATATTATTATTGAACATGTTATTAACGATTAGAATCATTATTATTACTTTTATTTTTTGAGGGTTCAAGGCATTGACTACTATGATCATTAGCCCTTTTCAACAGAAAAATAATTCTTTCCCTCCCTGTTAAAAACTTTATCGAGATAGTCGGAAGAGTAATCATGTCGAACACATCATTTTGAAATGGATTTGTCATAGAACATTACAAACCCAAAAAGAACATAAGATGACAAGGGTGTAAAGGGCCCGTGTCACTTAAAAGCATACAATCCGTTTCTATAGAAATGCTGTCGGGTACAAAGTCATACAACTATTAAAAGACTCATTCTCTCATTAAATTCGTTATATGATCGTAAAAAAAGGGGTTTTTTATCGCCTAGGTTTTCCCTTAGGCCATCTTTTCTTTATTTTTTCCGTCTTTTTGAAGGCTTCGACATCGAATTCCATGGTGACTGAGGTTTCGGAGATGGATTCTTCTAATCTTCCGCAGTAAATCACACCAGGCATCAGATCATACCGGCCCCGATGGTACGGTCAGCAATTGATCAGAGTCGAGACTCGATGCACCACCCGCTAAAGCGTATGAGCGGCTGAAGTGCTTGCCCTCTCACCTAAAGGGCTCCGTGCTTTCGGAGGCTACGTTGTTGGTCGTTCGAAATCTTCTTTTTCTAATATCTTTTTTTCTGGTTTCTCAGTTTTCTGAACGGGGATTTTTCATCTGTACTTTAGCTTCAGTCTTCTTCATTTTGGTTTTGCTTTCCTTCGCCTTTTGAGTGGTTGAGGGCTCATTCCTTGGTTATGTAACAATCTTTTGTTTGGAAACATCTGCTTTTATCTGTGTCGGCTATGGATTAATTTTTCTCATCGGTTGAATTTTCTATCTGCGATCGATGATACGTTCCACCATGTTTGCTAAAGCTGGTGCCAGCTTCAGAGATTACGTTCTCTGGTTTAAAGGAAGCTACAGGAGCCGCAGCAACCTGAGCATAGGTTGCAACTTATATGATCAACTGACCACGAATTCTCTGGCCTTGAAATAACTGAACTTTTGAATGGTTCCTTCCTGCATTGCTACTTCCTCCTTGTAAATGGGATAGTTTCGCGATCTACCTCGACGGGGAGTCTTATTGTTTCAGACCTTGGGGGTTGGCATCCCCACTGCCCTAACCTCTGCAGCTTTTCTTCCCTGTACACCCAGAGCTGCAGAACATTTCACACTACACATATATACTACACAAATTACAACATATACCCTAAGACAACTACACAAGAACATCCTACACTGATTTCTCTTACATTTACACTCGGTGGTGTTGTGACATTTTACGAAACGCAACCGTAACACAAGGTGAGAGCTATCGTGCCGATGGGTGAATGGCTCAACGTAGTGAGTCTCGAACGATGTCCTATGGGCACCAGGGCGAACCCATTTGTATTTTGCTCTCGCTCCAGCAGAGCGTACTGGAGCTAGAGCGAATGCTGGAGCGGTTCGTTATATCGCCGGTACTCGTTGCACCAAAATTTGTAGTCCACAAAATAAGATTATGATGGTTGGTGGTCCACCTAAAAAAAACCACCAATATTAGTCATGTAAAAAGACCACACTCGGTGTTATGCGATGAGGATAAAAACGGTATGGAAGAAAATACTTTGAATGGTGATGCATCCCGTCCACTGTATAGAAATATACGATTTATCTTTCTTCAGAATAATCAGGTTCCTTTTAAAAGGTTTCTCCCTTCCTGGTAAATAATATGATAACTGATTCAGCTGGTTCCCCGAAAAACATCCGGAAGTTAAGAGACGGATCAATATTGGTTGAAACGTTCAGTAATGAACAGCATCGATTTTTCATACGTCTTACCAATATGGGTAATATAAACATCAAGGTGGCATTCCATAAGGCTTTAAATAACAGCCGAGGAGTAATCTTTTGCCGGAATCTTCTGGAGATGGATGTTAATGAAATAGCTAGAGAACTTAGTACTCAGGAAGTAGTGGAGGTGAAGTGAATAAAGAAAAGGCAAAGCGATGTGGAAGAACCTACACCTTCCTTTATCTTGATATTTATGTTTCCTTTACAACCAGAGAAGGTAGAAGTAGGTTATGTATCGGATCGAGTTCGACTATTCATACCCAATCCTCGGCGATACTTCAAATGCCAAGGGTATGGACACACTACAACGTCTTGCTCAAAAATAGAGATCTATGCTTGATGTGCTAAGGAAGGCCACAGTGACACTAACTGCCAAGAAAACAAGAAATATGTGACTGCAGTGGATCACATACAGCTCACCACCGGGATTGCACAACGTTTAAAGAAGAGAAGGCAATTCTCAGAATCTGTACGGAGCAGAAACTATCCTTTCCAGCTGCACGAAGAGAATATAGAAAATTAATCAACTCTCGTAACTTAGTTAAACCCGATATCTCTTTCGCAGCCGCGACATCCAGCAAAGCGCCTTTAAATGCAGTTAATCAACATTGCGGATCCTGCAGTGAGTTGAAGAAACTTTTGCAGATGTTATCTCATCAAGTTTCTTCACTTACAGCTACTATATCAGAGCTTACAAAAATGAATAAAAAGTCGGTGGTTGCAGCCAGTAAAACCAACAGTTCGATCCCTCTGAAAATTTCGGTCGGAAAGTTTTACCTATGTGGGCAGGAGTAAATACAGCTGGTGGTAAGCCACCAAATAAGCTCCCTGTTAAGCCTTTCCTGTTAAGAGGAGTCCTCTTCTGGTATGTCGTCTTTGACTTCCCATTCTTCCAAATCTCCTCCTCTATCACCTTGTATACTAGAGGATATGATTAATGATACGCTCGACCCGAGAGCATCGGAGTTCTTTAAGATTAAAAATACGAAAAAGAAAAACCGGATCAGTACAACTAATATTTCATACATTTATCTGTATATCTTTATCTCACTACCTTTATGAACATTATTCAGTGGAATATTAGAAGTCTTCGGTCCCTCATTGAAGATATTAGAGTATTGGTGCGCACACGACCATGATCCACTAATCATGTGCTTCCAGAAAATATATCTTCTACAACAGAATCCAGTAACACTTAGAAGGAGTTTCTGTGAGAGATACAACTGTCTAGTAGATAGTAGAGAGGGTGGTGAAATTGCTATTTTCATGATGAATGAGGTATCGGCTTCAAGGATTCCACTAATTATAGGATTCCACTCATTACTGTTATTGCAGTAAACGTCTCTAACCCTTTCATATTGAATATCTGCAATTTGTATCTCTCACCAAACTCTGAGTTCAGCGCTCTAGAAATCTCAAATCTCCTCAACGAAATACTATCGTCATCGTTAATAGTAGGAAACTGTAATGCCCACCATATTTCCTGGGGCTCATCTTTCTGCTCCTCTCAAGGAAATATGATAAATAGCGTGAGACGACACTTTGACTTGTCTACTGAATGATGGATCACACACATTCATGTAGTTATCATCAGGTACATTATTTAACATCGACCTCTCTGTATGCTCACCGTCTTTACTCCCTCATCTTAACTGGTCTGTTTGTGATGAATTTCACGGCAGTGATCACAGGCCAGTTATTATTAGTTTCGGTGTTGACCGCGAGGTGTAAAGAAGGCCACGGAGATGGATTGTTGAAAAGGCGGATTGGAACGGAACCAAAAGCTTTCCAATCACCCTATGACGATGGTGCAGACATTCTTGACCAACTTTTCTATTTTACGTCCATGATAATTGAGAATGTTAACAAACATCGGGTAATCGTAAACGTCCTTCCGTTTCATGGTGGAATGATGATTGCCAAAACGCTATTAGGAATCGACGACAAGCACTACGCAAAATTAATTGGAGACCTACAACTGAACATCTAAATTTATTCCTCAGGGCTGCAGCGGTATGACGTCGAGTAATCTTGGACGCTAAGAAGAAGTCATGGACGAAATACGTGAACATTTCTCACGCATAACTCCCACTTCTACTGTGTGGCAAAAAGATCGTGCAATTTTTGGATCACGGAAACATCTATTCTCGGTTTTATTGATAAAGGAGAACTCCTTTCATCATTTACGCAGTGGCAAATACCTTGCAAAATCTTTCCGCTCGGTGTCTCTCACTTCATATAGTAACGATTTTCAGAACAACATACAGAATAGAGGTACAATATACAGATAGAAATATTATCGTTAATCATTGGTGATTCAGTTGGCGAATTAAACGCCACAATCCTATTCAATGGATTTTCACACGCACTTAAACACTAATGTGGCACTTCCCCTGTACCGGACAACATTTGCCTCGGTATGCTTTCTTCACCTAATTCTGCGCTGCAATATCTGTTGCATATTTACAATGGTTTATTCTCCGAACAAGTCTTCCCACCCGGCTGGTCAGAAGACTTTATCATACCAGTACTTAAACCTGATAAAGACAAGCCAACGCCTCAAGATACCGCCCTATCTCTTTAATAAGCGTTTTATGCAAAGTAAAGGAGAGAATGGTAAATCGCAGGCTTACATAGTACTTGGAGAGACATGTCCTCTTATCTTAATTAGTTCAAAGGAAACAGCCGTACAAAACGCTTTTCTACACCGCAAACACCTGTTCGCTATCTTCGTTGATATAAAAAAGCGTACAACACGGCCTGGTGACGTAGCATTCTTAATACCTTGAAAGAATGATGAATCAAGGGCAATAGGCTTGCTTTTAGTTGGTGTTTCTTAAATCACCAAACGTTTCGTGTTCGTGTGGACGATTCTGTTTCAGGTAGCTTCATCTTGGAGTATGGAGTGCCTCATTGTAGTGTATTAAGTCTCACCTTATTTTCTGTAGCTATAAACAGTATTACCAAATTTGTTCAGCCATCTGTCTCATGTTCTCTACTTGTTGACGATTTACATTGGGACCCGTTCAACACCCACAGAAGAGAGACTACTACAGAACACTCTACCTCACCTTGGAGGTTGGTCCAGGGTTACCGGCTTCACGTTTTCACCTGCAAAAAAAAATGTGTATTCTTTTCTCGGCTGCGGAACGTTTTCATTCCTAAAGTTTTTCTGAACGGAGAACTTATTGCTACCTCTCCTCGCGTGAAGTCTTTAGGTTTATTTTTTGATAGTCGTCTTACTTGGGTCAAATATATCCATGAATTAAAAAAAAATGTTCCAATCTTTTAGATATGATGCGAGTCTTTAGCAACACAAATTCATGACCGATCGGGAGCCGATCGGTCATTTATGATACGTTTTTATTATTCCTTTGTTCGTTCCCGTTTAGATTATGATGTGTCGCCTACCCTTCAGCTAGTCAAACCGTGCTTAAAATGCTGGATCATGCTTTCCTTCGGCTTGCCATAGGCGCGTTTAGATCAAGCCCTGTCGCAAGCTTACTTGTTGACTGGTGAGCTATCACTTTGTGATAGACGGGACCAGCTTTTATTATCTTATTTTGCCGGTCTCAAAGGACAGCCAAATCGCCCGGCTTTTGACTCAGTCCTCAGGAATTCTAATTTAGGAAGGTAGGAGGACCATTCACGTTGTACTGCACTTGTAAGTATCCGTACCCGACATTTAGTACATCATATAAATGTGACACACTTTCATTATATCCAACGTATCCGTGTTCATATCCTCGTGGGGAGTAAACCACATAAATTTTATGTTTGACCTTACGATATTCAATAAACAATCAGCACCACCTACTCTTTTTCAGCAAATGTATCAGTGTGTTCTCTCCAAGATGCACCCAGATGTGGTGGTATACACTGATGGATCGAGCAGAACGATACCGTTGGTTGCGCGCTTGTTGTCAGCGATAGAACATATATGTTTGGTCTACCTAGTATTACGAGTGTGTTTACTGCTGAATACGGTATAAATAAGGCTCTAAATATCATTACCCCTAAGTACAGAAATATCCTTATTTGCAGTGACTCGTTTAGTGCTCCCCAAGCCTTAGAAAACTTTTATTCCAGACTTCCTGTCATCATTGAAATCTGCAACGCAACCGCTAAGTTGATTGATCGCAACACAGAAGTAAGTTTCTGCTGGGTCCCTAGTCACGTAGGGATTTCGGGTAATCAACGTGCAGATTCCGCTGCTATAGACGCATATAATCAATCTCATTTCACCACTTTGTTGCTGCTTCTGACTTTATTAATTATATAAAACAATTTCTATGGGCAAAGTGGCAAGGTGACTGGACGGCTACCGTTGATAATAAACTCCGGCACATTAAAGTTTCTGTGTTACCACGAGACTCTTCACGCAGAAAAATTTGCCGTGAGGATGTGGTCCTCTGTCGATTGCGAATAGGAAATACGAGAGCCACTCACCGCTAGCACATGCCATCGGAAATTCACCACCATGCGTAAGATGCGACTGCCGCTTTACTGTGCGCCACATCCTTGAAGATTGCGTACGTTCTGCGGCCGTACGTCACAAATTTAAGCTACCAAATAATATTCGCAGTATTCTGCGAATGTTAATGTTACGCCTGGCATGAACTTCGCCTTTCTATGGCGTACGAGCTGTGGATGCCGTAGATATAGACCAAGTGGTTTCTGAATTGGCACTAAAAAAGGCACTGGGGTTTGACTAACTTGACCCGGATATATTCTACCATCTGCTACCTGTCATAAGAGAGCCGCTTGGCAGGCTGTTCACAGGGTGCCTTAGCTGGGACTCCTTTTCAACTTGTTAGAAAGAGTTGGTGAGACTTTTCAACTTGTTGGTGAGAGTGTTCTTAAAACCATGAAAGGATCCTAGTGAGGTCGGCAGTTATCGGCCATCAGCCTTTTGCCAGTAATCGGCAAATTGCCTGAAATTCTTGAGGTGAACTCTTTTCTAAATCGAGGCCAGTATGGCTTCACGAAAGGGATTGGCGCCGAGGATTGCATCTTAAATGCTCTTGTCGAGCTGGAAAGTGCCAACTGTAAATATGTTTTGGCAATTTTTATAGAATTTTGAGGCACCATTTCCTTCCTTGTGTTGGAGTTTTTTCCTCTATGAGTTGTAAGGTCGCAATCTACCCGTATCCATGTTGGTCGTAGTACGTTACTATTTGTCTAATTGTACGGTTCTGTTTAAAGATGCGCACCTAGCTTTGAAAAAATCCGTCACCAGGGGAGCCCGCAGGATTCCGTTCTCGGTCCCCTGCAGTGGAACCTAGTATTCGATGGATTTCTGTGATTAACATTCTCAGAAGAGGTCACGGTCCAGGCTTTCGCCGATGACTATCTCCTTTTTTGTTCGTGGTAATTCACGAGCGCATCTGGAAGATCGAGCGCAAGTGGCCTTGTCAACAGCGGAGGACCCGACTTATGTTCGATTCAATTACCTAGAAGAACATTGCCTCATTCTTTCATCAACATTCAATTCAGTCGATCCTAGCTCTAAAGACTTAACAGCTTCTCAAGAGTGTATAGAAATTATCGTACAGTCGAAACCCCAACATTAAGTATAAAAGCTGTGTAATCAGCCGAGTGAATGTACATAAGTACCTAGGTGTTTTGTTTGATGAGAAGTTGCTGTTTAGCAACCACATTAGGCAAGTAGCGGCAGACCCCATCTCAGTGATGCACAAACTTAGGAAGATTGCTCGGAAGGACTATAGGTTGTCTGGTCATAAATTGGTGCACCGAGGATGTCTTCTGAAACATGATCTCTTATACGCCGTCCGTTTCGGCGCATAGGTTGGATATGAATAGAGCATTTGTTCAAAATTTAAGGAGTGCCCAGCGCAGTACCTTAATTGTATGCACTGGTGTTTTTAAAACAACCTCTACAAGGCTACCACAATATTGAAAAAGGCTCTCCCAATCGATTTAGTGGTGAAAGTTTGGACAGCCATGTGAAGATTGCAAAGAGGCCGGGAGGACGAAGTATTTGGGATGCAGTTTCGGGCCGGGCCAGTACCGGAATGGAACGGTAATCACAATGCACAGGATCTAAATTTCGTCTAGTTACCCATCTCCCGTCTGCTGAAGAGGCCACAGAGCCTCGCGATGGACGCATGGCAGCTGGAATGGGACACCATGACTAAGATTCCTGTACAAGTTTATACGGGATCTGGGGGGATGGTATGCCTCGAGTTCTTTTTTACGGACATAGTGTGCCTACATGCTCACCAACCATGTTAATCTGAACCAAAATCTGTTTCGGTTCCGCCTGGCAGCTGATGAGCTGTGCGGCTGCGGGGAGGTCCAGTCAAATGAACACCTGATGTTTGACTGCCCTGCACTTTGGGGAGGCCAGAGACCGGGCCACTTTGGAAGTTAGAGGTCAAGGGGAAAGTTGGCCACTCCCTAGCGGCGAGTCAATGTGGCGAGATCGCATTGTTGGACCGTGTAAAAGTTCCTTGATGTGGTTGCTATGTTCAACTGTCATCAGTAGGTTACTTAAGGGAAAGACTCCTAACACACTGCGGTGGAAAGTTAACCTTGAGATTTATGGCTGATCACTAGCCAATCAGAGCTAAGCGCTTTAATATGTTGGACAGGTATTTGCTGGCATTCAGCGACCAAAGCGTGGCAGTGGATTGCTGTCTAGACAAAGTAAATTTTGATTTATGTATGTCATATATATCTTTAGTAGTTGATAGGGTGCGCCTACACATTTTAGTAATATATGACAAGTGAGTGGTTGGAACACGTAAGCCGGTGGTGTAAAGCACCGCGCGTAGTCTGCTCACGCAGTCAGGTAATCTCTGGGAGCTATTTAGGACAATGGTTGCTAAACGTTTTCGAGGCAGTAGCCGTTTGTGGCACAGACGTTCGATCTTATGCTTTAGGGTAACCGAATGAGGCGGTTGCGGGAGAAATGCCAAGCAAACCAATTCGTGATATCCTGTGCAATGACAAAAAAGTGTTAGCTTTTTTTTCCCCCCTACATTCCTGGGCCGGACATCCACTTAAGTATACTCGGCCCAAGAACGTGTCCATTTGACTCTAAGGGGGCGTCCTTCGCCCACCTGTTTTTCACCCGGCACGGCAGGTTAGCCCCCCCATTTCCGGATCTTTTTTAGCGCCTGCCTCAAATCCCCCACGGAAGTGACGAGGTCCGGCTGTCCCGTCCCCCACCCCCCGCAGGGAACCGGGTCTCGGTGTTTATGCCCTGCCTCAAACCGACGGTGCCAGCCCCAGAAAGCACCGAAGCGCTCCCGAGACCAACACCGCCGGCCGGGCCTCGGTCTTTACATTTTCCCATACAGTCTGCCCCAGGAGTCCCCACCCCATCACAGGAACCCGCATACCTGAGCATACGGACCCTCCGGGGCAGGGCTGTCCTCCCTTCCCTACAATTGAGCCCCTATAACCCCTCGCGTCTTGAGTCTTTTTATTTTATCCTGAGGATATTTGTTGCGAAATTCGCGAGCCAGTCCCAGTTTGCTTCATTGACCAATAACCACCCGACCAGATTTTTAGCTGTTAAGTTGTTTGCTGCCATTTCGTTTCTGTACTGGGCCCATTTGCGTCAATCGAAGATTGTATGTTCAACATCGTCTACTTCGTTACAGTAGATACATATAGGCGATAACCTTTTGCCAAATCTATGCAAGGAATAGCCAAATGAGCCATGCCCAGACATTAATTGTGTCCAACTATCTGGATAATAATCCAGATTGCCGTGTTTTCTTTCCAGCCAGACCTCCAGACCAGGGATTAATCGTCTTGTCCATACCCCGACCACGAGACAGACCATTCTGTCTGCCAGTTATTCCTAGTCTCTGCTTCCGCTTCAGTTTTTAACATACCCATTGCTCTCAGCCTTCGATTTCTTATTTGTAGTTCAATTGGTGGTACCCCAGCCAAGACACACAGCGCATCATAAGATAGGGTGCGGTACCCCGCCACAACCCCCAATAATGAAACCAGGTGTCCAAATTTGTATTCTCATTGCTTCACCCCATACCGGGGCTGCATATAGCGCTGACGATATCATGGCTGATGTGAACAGTCTCCTGACTGAGGCTCTAGGTATGCTATGGTTGTTGAACATTCTCCTTTACGCCCTTATAGAGGGGGCTACCCGTTTGCATATCATCTCTATGTGCGCTCCAAATTTAAGACTCTTATCGAGCATTACACCAAGGTATTTGGTGCAACTCACCTCTAAGATATGCTCCCCTCGTATTGCGATGTTGATTCCCCGGACTCTTCTTCTACCGGAGAAAAGAATACATCTCGACTTGGCAGGGGACACCTGTAACTTGTTGCTTTCTAGCCAATCGTCGATTATTCCGAGAGACTGATTAGCTTTGACCTCTAAATTCTCTACTTCTCGATCGTCGACCAGAATTGCCACATCATCCGCATAACCTACGGATTACTGTTCACCACTTATGGATATTGTTAAATATTTTTTTCTAATATCTGTACTTATTTTTAAATAAATTTATTTTACTGTTAAGATTCTGACTGTGATATTAGTTGTAAAAAGCGTTTTATGTTTTTGGTGATAACTGTGATATTAGCTTTAAATTTTAATTATTTTTTTCCTCATTTTTAACATTTAATTTTAATCTAGTTTCAGTTTTTAGTTTTTTTATAATTTATTTTCTGTTTTATATGATATTAGTCGAACGTATTTAATGATATTAGTTTTTAAGTTTTTAGGCCATATCTCATATAATTTACTTTTATTCTAGTTGATTTTGTTTTATAGATTAATTTTAATCTAGTTTTAGTTTGATCCGGGTGATGATAACGCGAAAGCGTTTTTCGTCTTCCAAAAACAAAAAAAAAGATTTCACGATCTGGCTGAATGATGCCCATGGCAATTGACATAAACCGGCGGATCCTTGCACCGGTCATCCGTATGTAGTGGGTCACTACAAGGACAAATCTGTTTCCTAATGCATCTAGCTGCTGTATGTCCGAATTTTCTTGACATCCCAAACACCGCAGTGGATTCGGATGAAAGGGCGAACATCCATTCTATGAAAGCAGCCTTAATTTATATAATGAATTTATATATCATATAAATATACCATATATATATATGCTAAATGGGCTTTGTAAGATTGTTTGTAATGGATGTGTCAAAATCGCTAGAAATGATAATACAGCTGTTGATGGGCGGAGACTTGTGACGAACATCTTCTAGTGTTGATGGAGTTTTATTGGTTTCAGATTCTGTTTCTTGTTTTTATTTCGTCTCTTCTATCTTTGCAGTTCAGAGAGATGTGATTGAGACTGGCAAAGATAGGGACGTGTCTCACTGTGTCAGTGGTTGTCATTATGGGTTCCTTTTTGATAAATTGCGTGATACAATTGAAATTTTGTGAGGCAATGTTAATGTATTACCGGATTGTGTTACTGATATGAATTAGGAGATTAATTTTTTTAAAAATTATTATTGTTTATTTTTTACAATGTGTACATTCTTTTTCTTTTATTATGTAGCGCAACGGTCTTTACTGTTTGTTATCTTCTACCTTTTACAGTGCTTAAATAATCATATTTTTATCCATAAATTTATGTCACTTTGTCTGGTTTTAAATAATGTATTTTTTTATTTTTCTTTAATGATATCTGTCATAATTTATAATGACTAAGAACGGTTGTAAACTTTTTTTCCAGTAAGGGAAGAGCGACAGGAAATGTTGATTTAAGTATTATGAACCGAAACTGTTTCCGCTTATGAATATATTTAAATAGCCCATTATCTTCTGGTTACATAATACTACTTGGTTAGTATTTTATTTTCACTCGGGTCGCTTCCGGAATAACTTAGAAGTGAATATTATTTGACATTATTAATTTTATATACTTGATCCGTATTAAGATCGTGGGTGTCTATACCCTCTGCAACTAATTTTCATCGGAGACAAATAGTGTTACGTTGAGATAGTGGATGTATAGACGAATAATAATTGCTAGTCGAATTTTCTATTCCTGAAACTGAATAAAATTAATTTTTCTTTTTAAAAGGATGTGATTATCACGATCGGTTTTAGATCGTTTCGGTGACTATCTACTCCAAATATAGTTTAAAATTTATGTTATCGAGTCTATTAAGCCTTATTTGATTGTTCAAGTTATAATATACTGTAATACAGAATGCTATTACAGCGTCAGCCGGTCTTGTAGTCGCTCCAGATTGTCCTGTACTATACTCTGAAAAGATGGCAGAACCATTTTAGTAACAATAAGAAAATGTAACCGATCTTAATCACAGAATCTTCGATCCTTTGAAAAAAGATAAACCGAAAAAGTATATATGGATTCGAGTAAACAAAGCTAGATTTTATCTTATACAAGTACGAAATTACCACTATAAAAAGAAAAGAAAAACCCGAAATCCAAAACAAAACAAATTTTTTTTAAAAATAACAAAAAAAGGGTAAGAAGTTTTAACTTAAGAGGGTGGAAACGAAGCGATTCATGAAATATTGATTTTTAACACTCCATATTTTTATTCTGTTTATTTAAGAGTCGTAAAAAAATTTTGAATTGTGGGTTCGGTATCGTTGCAAAAACTGATTCCTTGAGCCCTGAACTAACAACGATCCAACATTTTAAATATCACAATTTTTTTTAATCTGTTCCACAGTTTAATAATTTAATATGATAAGGGTAAATCACTTTTTTTGTGGCATTTATTTCTTACTTCAACTTCAACCTTTATTTTTGGTTTAGTATACAGAGCGTCCGGAAAGTCGTAGAATTATGTAGTGCATTCTATTCTTTCGGGCGTTAGGTTAATTGTCCTGTGGGTTTGTTGGGTGTTGTTCATTAATAAACCAAGAGGTCAGTTGTTGAGTTGTGATTGAACGTGCTTCGTTTCGAATTATTTCGTTTATCGGATTCAACAGTTGCGAGAGATGCAATGGTTCTTTGGGTAGAACAACGCATTTTCTCGTTGTCACTACTTTTTTGAAGGTGACAAGTATACTGATTTAGTAAAGCATCAGTTTTCTGAAAAGTTTCCAAATATTCCCATTCCTCACTGCAATGCAGTTTGAACTCTTATCCAAAGTTTTCGGGCGAAAAGCTCTATTGAAGACGCTGATCGAAGTGGAAGACCATATAAATTAAACGAATGGAAGCCGCTTGATATTTTAGAGGCTATAGCCGAAAGTTCATTAAAGTCGGTGCGTAAGTAACCGCAGCAGCAAGATATCGGACTTGCTACCGCACATAAAGCTGTAAGAAAAGAACTGAAACTTTTTCGCAATAAAGTAAACTGTTTTCAAGAACTTAAACCAACAGATCGTGTCGAAAGACTAATTTATTATCAACGGTTTAAACGTTTTATCGACCGAAATTCCGTAAGTATCAGCGACATTACGTTTTTCATAGGTGAAGATTGGTTTCTTCCTGTAGGGTATATTAACTCACAAAATACATGACTGTGCCCATGAATTACATGAACAATCTTTACACGAAGCGAAAATTAGAGTCTGGGTCGGTGTAAGTAGAACGCGGATTATGGGTGCAATCTTTTTTTGAAAATACAGTTAATACTGATTGTGGTGTTTTAACAAACTCCATTAGTTGGTTAACAGAAATGCACATCAATCACGGTCGGTTTCGAAAAGATGTTGTCACAGCGCACACAGCTACCAAGTAAATGATTTTTTTACGAAATATCTTTGGTGAATAAATCATTTCGAGGGGTTTTTGTCCTGCACGATCGCCCGATCTGACTCCCCCAGATTATTTTCTATGTGGGGTAGCGAAACAAGCAGTGAATCGCAATAGACTACGCACGATTGACGAACTAAAAACCGCAACAACGACATACGTACGAGACATTCCAGTACGTCAATCGGTTAAAGCGTTTGAAAACGAATTGAAACCTGTGCAGTGTTATATTGATGTTGGAGGAGGTCGTTTTCAACATATTTTTTAAACCGTTCCAGTAGTAATACCCGTTTCTAAAAAATAATGAAATAAAAATAAAAATATGAAGTAATAATTAAGAAAGTATGGTTGTTACAGATCCATAATTCCAGTGCACACCAACTTTCCAAACTCACTGAATTCTATATTATCTATCTGTACTTTTGTAACAATTTTCTTGAGGATAATTCCACAAATTTTCGGAAACTATAATGTTTCAGTAAACAACTTGAATTTCCTATTAGTGAATTTCTCTTTTAATGCATGACAGTGTGCTCCAGTAACTGGTGTGATAACTAATACAGAGATATGAATGTTTGTTACACGATGCTAGGTCTGACGTTTTCTTACTACTTATTGGAACACACAGCCGATTATAGGTAATCCGAAACGCTTCCGAATCCTCTCAACTTATCGGTAATCCGAAAAAAACATTAAAGTCCTTTATTAATGAAAATCCTAATTTTAAATAGAGGATAAATGTTTTATGCGGAAAAACAATACTTAATTCAAATAATGTTACCAAGCGATAAACATTTTTAATATAATATTCTATGTAATTTAGCAGTATAACAGCATTTCTTAAAGAAAAGTGATTTGAAAAAAAAAGTTAAGCTTTCTATCTGTAAAAAGATAAGATTTTCTGAGAACGTCAAAGGATAGAAGCTGTCGTTTCATTAAATACTCGTGGAAAAAAATTGTTATTTTCAAGGATTAAAACAAATTCTTGTTAGTGATAATTCAGAATCAGAACATAACAATCCTGACTGGGAACCAGAGCAATCAAAAACGAGAATTTCAAATGAAATTGTTGAGGAAATAAAAAACGGAGTAGATGAAAACATGATTATGATAATAAAAATTATTCAACAGGACAGTCAAACTTAGGAATAAACGGTGTGGTTAATATCTTCCACACTTATTTTTCTCAGGATAACCCAGAACAATATTCAATCATTGGTTACTTTTACTGGTTCATCTACAAAAAAAGACCTCTTCTCTTGATTTTCTTTTATTAACTTTGTCAAAAATGAAATAGAATAAAAAATCAAATCATAACAATGAAAAGTAATCGATTTCAACATATTTGGTTTGTGAAATCATTTTAAAATCAGTTTCTATAATTAATTCTTTCAAATTATTTGTGTATATTAAATTTTCTTTTAAATTGTGTTTAATATCTATAATGTTTTAGTTTTTGATGATAATGACAAATTTATGATGCTTCAATATCTCGAAATTAAAAAGAAGACTTATTTATTTTTCTTGTAGTTCTAGATTTTTTTTAAACCTAACGATTCGGATTATTTTCTTCCCCAAACAGAACTGATTTTGATTAATTCGGTATATAGGAAGTCTGCTGTAATTTGAAAATCGAATAGTTTAATCTATTTTTTGATAGGTATTTATTAATATAAATATTTATATTATTTAACCGATTTTCATTTGCATTTATTTTCGTCAGTGACCAGAATTGTTAAACGTTGGTAAACCTTTCTGGTCGATCAATGTTTTTTCTTTAGAAAATAAATATATTTTATTTATTTGTTACTAGCAAACCCAGCAATGCTTTGCTATAGATAGATTTGAGTATGTATATTTATATATATATATATATATATATATATATGTAGATTTTTTTTCTTTTTCCTGTTTAGCCTGCGGGAATTACCGTTCAGATAATACTTTACAGGATGAATGAGGATTTTTGACCAGCGATTTGAGTGATGAAGAACTCATTGAGCTCCTCCCTAAAAGGTTGCCTAACTCACTTAGGGGCAAGCTAAAGTTGGTTACTGACCTTCCACCTGAAGTCAAAGACACTTGTACTCTTAGAGATTTAAGGAGAGTAGGTGAGCAGGATATGGGTAACAAACTCGCAGCTGGTGACATCATAAAAGACGAAATAACTCTAATAGGAGACCAAACGGTTGAAGAAAAGAAGAAGAAATTTAAGATACATTATGACTCGGGAGCTCCGGAAAAGGAAACCCTTTCTTGCTTATTGAAGGCGTTCAAAAAGATAGCTATACAGTCACCAAATTCAGCGTACATACTGCCTTCGGGCAGTATGGAAAATTTTGCCAAGAAGATCATATCCTATATCTTCAGAGCAAGGGAAACACCTGTATATGTGTTAACTCTCCAAGGGGATGGTGGGACCAGGCACATCGGTAATAATCAAATCCCGATAAAGAAGGCTACTCCACCGGCGGAGCAAAGCCGAACAGTGATTGTTAAGGCGGAAGGAAAAACGTACGCGGAGCTCCTCCGGTCCATGAAGGATGCTGTCACCAGCGAGGAGGCAAATAACGTCATCGCATTGCGAAAGGGCCGTAACGAGGAGCTCCACGTTAGGATACAGGTTGCAGAGAAAGCGGAACAATTTACATCTATCCTGAGGGACAAGGCTGCCGACCTGTACGTTGATATAAAAAGCAGAGCTGGAAGGAGAACTGTTGTGCACATCCGAGATGTCGAGCATGACACAACAGAGCGTAAATCGGTCCAGTAGTTTGTTAGTCTATAGCGGATACACATACTGGAAACACTGAAATGGAATCATAAAGTATTTAGTATAGTGCATGTTGCTTTTACGTCCAACAAATAACGCTGTTTTTTTTAAATAACATGTTTTTATCTATCACAGGTGTGAAATCTTAGGTATATAAATACTCGCGGTAGGTATTATAAACGGTAACGGTATAATATAAACAAGAACAAAACAAAAGTAATGAAATGTAGTAGAAATAACAAAGATGGACCACTGAATGAGAAAAGATTATGGAGGTAGAAGAATTTTGTTATTTGGGAAGTAGAATTATTAAAGATGGACGAAGCAGGAGCGATATAAAATGCCGAATAGCACAAGCTAAACGAGCCTTCAGTAAGAAATATAATTTGTTTACATCAAAATTTAATTTAAATGTCAGGAAAAGATTTTTGAAAATATATGTTTGGAGTGTCGCTTTATATGGAAGTGAAACTTGGACCATCAGAGTATCTGAGAAGAAAAGATTAGAAGCTTTGCAAATGCGGTGCTATAGGAGAATGTTAAAAGTTATATGGGTGGATAAAGTGACAAATGAAGAGGTATTGCGGCAAATAGATGAGGAAAGAAGCATTTGGAAAAATATAGTTAAAAGAAGAGACAGACTTATAGGCCACACACTAAGGCATCCTGGAATAGTCGCTTTAATATTGGAAGGACAGGTAGAAGGGAAAAATTGTGTAGGCAGGCCACGTTTGGAATATGTAAAACAAATTGTTAGCGATGTAGGATGTAGAGGGTATACTGAAATGAAACCACTAGCACTAGATAGGGAATCTTGGAGAGCTGCATCAAACCAGTCAAATGACTGAAGACAAAAACAAAAACGGTATATATAATGTAATTTATATTTTTAACTGGATTACCGAACTAAGAAACGCAACCGTGGTTACTCTTAATATTAAAAAATTTGACCGCACGTTATTAATATTTTACTAATAGTTTGCATTATAATGCGTCTATAAACTTTTAAAAATCAAACTGTTTCATTAAATGCGGTTTTATCTATCATTCTAATGGCAATTTCCTACTTGATATCAATAATTATTTCATTAGAATCGGAAAATTCAAGATTTAATTAAATTTTTGTACGTTCGGATTCCTATAAGTTAAAACTATTGTTAAAACTGCGATAAGTAGTAATCTAGTAAGTAAATCTTTTTTTCAAACTAAAATCCTTTTTTCTTCGTATTACTATTAGCGGTCTATTTAATTTGAATAAATTCACATATTTATTCAAACTAAATCAAACGAAAAGGTTTAATAAGAAAATCAATTTGACTTCGTTCAAAGCCGTAAAGTATTGCCCCAGGCGGTGTTAGCGGTTAGAGGTCGGTTATCACGAGGCGGTCGCGAGGGGCGCACTATGTGTTTGCGTGCGCCCTCACCGTATCGCGCGGTGTCTTTGAATTATGACAACGATGACAACTGTTCCTCCCGTTCCCCACCTCAATCCGCGTTTCCTCCTCATCCATCTGCGCCCGCATCATCGTTGTTCCCGCCTGTTCCACTTTCTTACCCCCGTTGTTGTTTCGTTAACTATAACTACACAAGTAGTCGCACAACAAACTTAATAAAATGTAAATATAGCTAATATTTTATGTAATATCTCATGTTTTCTTCCTATATTTATTAGAGTTAAACCGACGACACGCTAACTGTCTGAAAGAACAGTGATTTGTTTTATACTTAGCGTTCCTGCATAAAAATAGAACACGATTTGCTATTTTACATTTCCCGAGGCGAATACGTGTGAACTAGTCCCCGACGGTGGAAGCAATTCGAATGCGGTACCACCAACTTACGTGTGCGCGACCGTAGAAGGTAACTGTTACTCAATCGTAATTTGCTATCGTATGTTGTACTCTGTAAATTTATTATTATTTCAATCTATTATGAAATAAACGAATAACACAATAATGCTCCCTTTATCTTTTTCTAACGTATCGTATACCTTAAACGAAACTGATTGAGATTGTTTATATGCACAGAAAATACTTTAATTACATTTACGGTGATCAGATCGAAAAAAAATCTTGAAATATTAAAAGAAAATGTGCTGTGTTATTCCGCATGGAAAACGGGAATGATATATGGAATGTTCCATATTTTTTACGTATCAGGAATTTCAAGTTAATTTCTCGATCGATTTCTGTTAATACATAACCGTAGGAAAAATTTAATGAGATGGCAACTTTTTTTTCGACAATTACTTATGACATCTCATATCTTCTTCATTCTAAGAGAAAACTTGATAATATTTTCAGACATGATTATAAAAATAGTAACAAAAATATTTTTTAATACCACTACATCATTTTGATCATATAAAAAAACGCGTGTCTTAAACTTTACACCAAAGCTTCCTTCATAATACCAGAGTTTAATTAAAAAATTCTAATAAATATAGGAAAAAGGTTTATTAATCGATAAGGCGTACAATTCAGTTAATGAATTTTTAAACTATAACTTTAATCGATTAACATACGGAACTGCTAATAAATATTGCGTTAACAAAAATAATTTTTATATCAAATTTATATAAACTGTGTTGAATAAAAACGCCTTGGTGCCGTACCTTGATTAGGTGCATTTATTCTTTGTATTAATCTAGCCGGTTCATATTTCGTGATAAATAAAATACATTATTCAGTTATGATTAAAGAATATATTTTCGTAAGTTATAATGATCATTTTATATTAACATATTTCAGATTTAATTTAACGGGTATGTTACACTGTTGAAGAATATGTGTAATTTACATGTTAACTGTATGAAATGCAAACTTTGAATGAACAATATCAGAATTGTAACACACACAAATGAGCCTTCGAATGATGTTCAGAGACTGCCAGAATCTAGTGCGAAGTCGGCTTATATAATGCAGATGAAGCCAAATGAACCGCCAGCAGCTGTGTGAATCATCAGGAGCCGAGGGAATCGTCAGAAGCTGTGTGAATGGTACAGCGTTGCGTCTGAAAATACTGCCGGCCAAAATCATATGATGATTTTTTTATAATATCAAAATGAAAATTATAACTCTTGATTTGTAATATTAATATGCTAAATGTTAAATATAATATTGAAATTAAATTATTGAATCTATACTCGGCTAAAAATTGGATTCATACTCATTTCATACATAGCAGAATAATGATTATGTAATTATATAATGCATAATGATCATTATATAGCTCATTTATATCTTCTTAGTGTGTAAAAAACTCAATCGATATATTGTATGCTTGAATAAAAAATCTCTAGTGTAGTAAATACCTTGAATAAACGAGTAAATAGTCTCTTAATAAAATCTTGCGACACTGTGTGAATCAAACTAGTTTGGCGACTAGGTCGAATCGCATAGTTGCGTGTTTATGTTCGTAAGTTACATGAATATGTGTATGTATGTATGTACGTATGTAGTATAGTAACTAGTCTGTAGACTGTCGAACGGTAAGAGCTATATGAACATATTATAATTAGTTAATATGAATATGCAGAATAAGTTACAACAATTATACAAAATTTAGAAACATATCATAGTCATAGTCATATTTAAAAAAAAACAAACCGTTGAAATTACAATAGCAATAATATATAAATATCAAATCAATCATATTATGAGGTACAAATTAAATGGAATTGTTAAGTATGTAAATAATAACTCCATCATTAGAGATTGGTAGTAAACAATTTATGCACAGGTCTTCAAAATTGATCATTAAAGTATCTAAATCAACAACACTAGAGGTGTTGTATACACTAGTAGAGTAGTATAGAATGTTTACATTCTGCTGCAATTTGAACTTTGACCTCTGACAACCAAATTGCATCAGAACTTCGACTCTTGTTTTCCACGATTATCCCCTGTTTGTAGTTAAATTTTCACCCTGAAAGAGTGAGTTTACTGCAAAATACGTAGAAAAACACGGGTTTAAGATGCCCCCAAAGTAAAAAAAAACAACCAACAATCAAATTGCAGTAGAACCTGCACGTCTCTTTTCACGAGTTTATACAAATAAATTAAAGAACGGCTACTTTCAATGATAAATGTGTGTTCACGTTAAAATTACATATTGAAAAGTTTGATTTACTGAAAAATTCATAGTAAAACATATACTTGAGGTGCTCCATGAGGTTCTAGGTTGTATAGTTGGTGCTTATAGACTAATGATGACGTCATGGGAATCCCTGGGAATCTCTCTTATAACATGACGTCAGCTGTCAAATCATTCTTTAAATGAAATAATAATTATTTGTTATATATTGACTTAGATCGATATTATAATAGCATTGATCTTTGATCTCTATTTAATGCCAATCATTAGCTTTATACATTAA
This sequence comes from Lycorma delicatula, assembly GCF_047948215.1. Lineage (NCBI taxonomy): Eukaryota > Metazoa > Arthropoda > Insecta > Hemiptera > Fulgoridae > Lycorma > Lycorma delicatula. Next base: position 23,588,288 of record NC_134458.1, read on the forward strand.
AAATAAAATATTTCGGCGAATGGCAGTAGAGAGTTTGTCATTAAAAGAGCGGTTTTCATAACCGTGGTCACGCCTACATTTCTTACCGACGCTATTACTTGCACGTTGATAAGATATTGTATATCCTGAAATAAAAAGGCGACGGCAAAATTAAATAATTCTTAAGTAGTCAATTTTTTCCGTTTGCTTCGACAAGTTTACCAAAAACAATCAGATTACTTTCAACAGGAATAGTATACACATCTGGTTGATTTATAAGGATTTTAATCTCTTTTTCAATTTTATTCGCTAAGGAATAATGATTGTGGAGTTTATTATATCTTAGGGAATCACCTGAACACGCTAATTTATTGACTGTTAAATAATTAATTTTCGACATTCTAAATATGGAAATTTAATTTTTTATTTCGATAACATATTGGTGCTTTTAAATTTCCCACCAACGGTTTCAAATCCTAGAGGTTTTAATTTGTTTACGCTTTCTTTTGTCAATCTGAAACGTTTCTTCTTCAGTTTCGAATTCGAGCAGCATATCTATATCATAAAAAAAATAAAAATTCATTTGCAATAGTTGATTTAGATTCTTTCAATACCAACAATATGCTTATTCGTTCAACAAGAAGATTTAATAAATTATCATCTTCATCGGTCAACGATATAACTAAATAGTAAATTTCTCTCATATGTTCCGGCAGAAATTCGATTAAAATGGATATTCTACAATCGTCTCACCGGGGTCTGCATTCAACGGAAACTTATATAAAATACGATTTTGATCTTCGTTTCTAAAACTACCCGAAATTATATTACATTTTACACGTATTACATTTATAGGAGCGATATTTAATATTTTATCTGAAAAATGTGCTATATCGGTTTGAGAATTCTCGAACCATAATCCAACAGACTGCCGATGCTGCAATCTGTATCCAAAATTTTATTTATACGGTGCTTTGAATTTCACACTTTAAGGTATTGTTTGCTCGCTAGGAAATAAGGAAATGGTTTTTTAATTTTTTTCATTTCATGCAGTATATATTAACTTACATTTTCGATTTCATAACTACCCTTCGTTATTGTTATATAATTTTTGTTTGTAAATACATAATTATTTTCAATAGCATGCTATGTCTACATAATGGATCAATTCTATATTTAACTTCATCATCATTACTTTCAGAGAAAACGGGGACATTCAGGGTTACCACTCCCACACATATACTTCCTTTTTTAATTTAATTTTCACGCTCAAAGAATGCATTCACAGCAAAATAAATAGTAAAATACGGGTTTTAGGTCATCCCAAAAATTACAACAAAGTACCAATAAATTTTTTTCAAGGGGTTAAAAGTCAAAGTGATGCAGTATGTGAACGTATTTTTTAACGGGTTTTTCAATAAATTAAATAATGAACTCTCATCATAAAAATCAGCAGTGTTTTACTATTACATTTTTATTGAATCCACTCTTTCATCGTGAAATTTAACTGCAAACACAACGAAAAAAAATCTGCCTGAGTTTCGAACCAGTTCACTACTACACGATCTCCAATGTCACTCCAATCCATTCGGCTACACCAACTTCATGATGTATCGATTAAAAATCATCTTACATAAGTTGCATGTCATCTTTCATAATAATATGTAAATATATATAGTGTTTTTGTTAATAGCAATACCGCATGGTCACTAAAAGTGTCTATGTGATTATATTAGGTGCGTTTGTTTTTATAACCCTACTACATCCTCCAGCACTCCGACCCGGTTCACAACGAAAGAGCATCATTGCAGCTCGAACATGTATATGTAAAACAAATCCATGTATGGTGTTGCGGTTGCATGGATCGGTGAAAGATCGATTGTCCTGCTTCAAGAAAAGTATCATAAAAAATAAATTACGGTGCTTTGGCCGATTTAATTTTTTTTAGAACGCGGCTCACGCCTGCAGACAGACGCATTCAAAACAACAAGAGCATGCAGCATTTAACGTTTGTCCCCTTAATATGATATTGCAGACATGTAAAAAAACAGCACCACCGTGCCATTGTGGCTATATAACTATCATGTATATATAAATATATATATATCTCCTGTCTATTTATTTCAATTTTTTTCTTTATATATACTAGATTTAAACATGCATTTTTTAAATAATTTGTTTTATACATGTATAATATGTTTATTTACATATATTTTTTCTATTCATATATTACTGAAAATTACATTATCTAAATAGTAATTTTGTTATTCATAACATAAATAAAATATTACTTTATAAAAATTAAAAATTATTAATCAGAGAGCAAAAAATTATGAAATTCGAACGAGATAAGTCTAACCCGTCTGACCCTAATATAGTATTCTATCTAATGAATACGATGTAATTACATTTTTGATAACATACGAAATGATATTGAACGTTTATGTAAGACCTACTCTCTCAATGAAATTAATATTAAATTGATTTGTGAATATAAAAAAAAAACTTTTTTCATTTCTTCCTCAACAGGAATTTTAACAGATTTCAAGTTGGAAAAACTGCAACATTTTTTTAACAATATATATTCTATTGATAGTGCTTTTTCTGATTTAACTGAATAGTATTTTGAATTAAAATTCAAACCAAAAATAGACATTTTTGTTTCTGATTTATTGTTGTATATTGAAATTCCTAATAAAAAACAAGCATTAGGTGGTTCTTTATTAAAACAATCGTGGAATGTTAGCGATAAAAATCATATAGATATTTACGAATTTTTAATGTTTATGAAAGCGAAGGTATTTACTGATATAAAATCCCCAGCAAAATATATAGAGGAAATAATATTAAATATTATATTGTTGTTGAGGTGAAGAAATGTGTAGATAATCATTACAATTTCTGTGAAGTCAATTTACATAGTAGTAATCGATATGCATTAAATGTTTGTAAAATTCAAGCCGATTTGAACGAACAGTATTTAGAGGCTTATGAAAAAATTAACGAATCTTTAGAAAGGTTTATTCAAATGGGTAGTCGTTGGATTATGAATAAAATACTGAAATTAGATCTTTCAGTAACAGAATTCGATCCACGTTATGGTGAAAACAATACATATTTAGCATTACCGAAAGCTTTGTTTAAAAACAGGCTGCGAAAAATATAAAGAATGATGATAAAAAATTTTCTTATGGCGTATTCTAGCCCATCTGTTCGACAACTTACGTAATTATCATGTTTCATTCAATAAAAACATCAAAAATCATTTAAACATAAAGGTATAGAGTATCCTGTTTCGGTAAAAGATATTTATAAATTTGAATCTCAAAACCCAGATATTAGTGTGAATGTATTATATTATAATATTGAAAATGATGATGAATCATTTAATTTTAATAATGTATATATAAAACGTGTAATAATAATCGAAAAACAGTGGTGTGGTTGTTACTATTAACTGATCCTATATTAAATTGATCTCATTATATTTTACTAAACATGAACAATGGATATAACGGCTTATCTAGACTGGTAGGTGATATGAATAAAAGTCATAGAAAATGTGAATATTGTCTCTATTTTTAGTACTGTTTTAAATCTCATACTAATGAAACGGAGGCGAAAAAAAGATTTGAAATACATACTGAAGATTTTAATCAGGGAAAGATTCAGAGAATAAGAATGACGAAAGAATGGTTCGGTGTTGGAGAGAAACGTAACCGTGGTAATATAGTATCATTCAGAGATTATTCTTCAATCTTACGCGCATCGTTTGTTATATACGCAGATTTCGACTCGTTTATTATTCCAAATCATATCACGAATCCTGAACCCGCCACCAGTAATGCAACAAAAACAGACTTTTATAAACCGTCTGGATTTTGTTGTGTTAAAATAGATGAAAACGGCTGCATAATTTCGAAAATCGAAATTATGCAGAGCTACAACAGATGATAATAAAATATTTGGAAAGTTTCTCATTGATTTATGTGAAAAATATGAGTATTTCGAAAAGAAATTAACAACTAGAAAAGGGTCTACTATGACCGCAGAAGATCAATAGAGATTTAAGAAAGACACTAAATGTGTTATATGTGGTGATGAGTTTTACAGTGAAGAGATTCATGTAAGATATCATTCTCAAACTGGTGGAAAACTTATTTGTCCCGCATAAGAAAATTGTAAACTCACAACGTTTATTCCAATAGTATTTTGTAATTTACGCGGTTACGATTCACATCACATCGTACTGGCGATGGATACATGAAAAATAAATTTTAAATTTCTTGTTTAGCAAAAAATAGTGAAAAGCTTATATCTATAACACTCAAAAATAAAATATTGTATCAATTTATAGATTCTTATCAATTTCTATCTTATAGCTTTGACGAACTATAACAAAGTTTATTTCATAGATGTTGTGAATTGTCAGACGGTCACATAGCATGTATATTCTTTAAAACAATATAGTATCAGTTTAAAAGCGATATATAAATTATCACGATAATAAAGTAAAAAGAATAGATATGAGTAATACGGAAATAGGATTACTGCCGCCAGAAATGACGTCATATAAGATGGCGACCGTAATTCACGTGGTATAACCACGCCCACTTCCATAGCGACCGGAAGTCACATGGTACAATCACGATCTCTTCCGGCCCTAAAATAGCCATCTTGGATGACGTTTCTGAAGACTGTACCCCTGTCAACCTGATTTATTTTTTATGCTTTGAATATTTCAAATGTGTTAGCGCTGTCGAACAGTTGTTGCAGCAGTCGACTGTGACGTCACATGTTAAAAAAAATAATACTTTTAAAGCAAAAAAAGTGACTGGACCGGCTAGAATTCGAACTGGTCGACTGCAACTTTATTTTAAATTACTATTCATTATGTATACCGATATTTTATATTAACAACTTTGTTTCTTTTTTTGCAGCTATAAAAAAATGCCAATTACTATTTGCAAATGTACTAACATTATTAATTTATTTTTCTACAAGTACGTTGCTGCAAACGTAAAAATGATGAAACAGACACGTCTCGATAACGGTGTAGATACGACTTTTACCAACCTGTTATTGCACGGTAAAACTAGAACGGTGATAAATTTGGACGACAAAACCAACGGCGTCGAAGAATTATGGATAGAATCGGGGGAAAAATCATAGAAATACGGACAAATTTCATCAACAATGGCAGCGGGTGGATAATGAAGAAGATAATTTACATTGATTTAAATATTGTTCATTATCGACCTCTACACGGTGCCTCTAGCACATTCAAAGAAAACACCTAAAAACCTTGCAAGACGAAAAGCAATAATTTATGTAAAGAATTCGCATGATCAAAAATATTTCCTCGGTCTGTGTTAGCATACCTACAAAATCAAACCGGAGATCTCCAACGTCCGGTTTGGTATGCAAGGTACAAAATGAAATTAACATAACCGGGATAACATGTCCACTAAAGATAAAAGAGATTGATCGTTTCGAAGTGTTAAATCCTACAATTAGCATCACCGTCTACGGTTATGAGGAAGATAACGATCACGTGTACCCGGTGCGTGTTACCGAAAACTGGGATGTACCACGGCATACACCTATTGCCGCTTGCAGAGGAGAGAAGAAATAAATTCCATTATTGCCTTATAAAAACCAAAAACGGTAAAAACGGGCTATCTTTTTCAATTTTGAGTCTCACTAAGGCTCATTGCTGCGGTCAATATTGTTCGTACTGCTTGCACTGCTTCATTTCATCGGATCCACTTGTTGCTAAACCAAAATTTAGACAAACATATGATGGAATGTAAGCGACCGGTGCAAAACGGATAAGGTTACAAGATCCTAGTAAAAAAAAGGAATGTGTGATGAAGTTTCGGAACTATTCGTCCACACTACGCGTTCGTTATGCGGTGCATGCAGATTTAGAATCATTTGTGCATTCGATGGACACTGCCATCCCGAACCCCAATACTAGTTTTATCGATAAGGTAGCTCAATATCTTCTCTTCGGTTACGCCTATGTAATCGTCGATGAGGAAGAGCAGATTTGTGAAAATCCTGTGGTCTACCGAGCGAGAACTAGTGATGAGAATATCGTTGAAAAGATGCTGGATGAATTGCTCGGTCACGCCGATAAATTGCACAAGAATATGATTACCGAAAAACTGATGGTGATGACACCCGAAGACGCTGAAACATTTAGCAGAGCTATCGAATGTTTGCTATGTCATTGCGAGTTGAATGACGATATAGTACGTCATCACTCGCCTACCACAGGACGGGTTCTTGGTACCTGTTATAAGGAGTGCTATCTAAATTGTAAGGGCACCGATCATATTCCAATATTCTTTTATAACCTCCGCGGTTACGATAGCAATCATATAGTTCAAGCTTTGAAAAAATACAAGGACGATGTAAAAATAAACTGTATCGCCAACACATCCGAGCGATTGCAGTCAGAGTCCATCGGTCCGTTGAGGTTTTTGGAATCTTTACAGTTTCTTTCGTCGTTGTTCGAAAAAATTGTGGACAACTTAGCAAAAGATTGTCACGATAAAGACGCTATTTTTAAAGAGCTCACCGATTGCTACCCGCTACGCGAGAAAAGGGATTGTTTAATCTGTAAAGGGTTATATTCCTACGAATATATAACCGATGTAAACAAGTTTTTTCAAACCCATCTTCCACCACAGATGGAATGCTATACTACGCTGAGAAGAGAGATCATTATGGACGAAGATTCGGCGTACTCTCAATATGTGTGGAAAACATGTGAATGCAAGACGTTAAGCGATTACTACAATCTTTATATTCTTAGTGTTGTATTATTGTTGGCAGACGTATTTGAGAATTTTCAAAGAACGTCTATGCAATACTAGAGTTTGGACCCCTGTCACTTTATTCTACCCCTACTTCACCTGGAATGCCATGTTAAAAATTGTCCACCAGAAAATCGAACTGTTGACCGACATGATATGCATCTCTTTGTTGAAGGCGGCAAACAAGGTGGTGTGACGATGATTTTAAGCAGATACGACAAGGCTAACAACCAAGATTCCAGACCAATATCACCCATCAAAACCACCCTCCTGGGTCCAATACTATTATTGCAATAATTTATATGGGACAGCCATGGTTGACCTCTTACCCCATGTCAATTTTAGGTGGTTGAATGAAGAAGAGATTGGCAGTTTTGATATTAAGACGATCGTGGTGAAAAGGGTTATATACACACAACTCATCAGCCACCAGGCGAAACCGAAACAGATATTGGTTCAGTTTTACATGGTTAGTGAGCACCCGGGCACCCGACGCCCTTAAAAACGAACTCGAGGCATACCATCCCCCAGATCCTGTAAAAAACTATACAAGGATCTTCCCTTAGTCGTGGTGTGCCATTCAAGCTGCCATGTTTCCATCGCGAGGCTCCATAGCCTCTTCCGCAGACGGGAGATGGGCAACTGTACGAACGTTTGTTCCGGTGCATTGTGATCACCGTTCCGTTCCGGTTCTGGACCGGGTTGAAACCGCATCCCAAATGCCTCGGCCTCCCGACCTCTTCGCAACTTCCACATGACTGCTCGAACTTTCACCACTAAATTGATTGGGAGAGCCTTTACCAATACAGTAGTAGCCTCGTAGGAGGTTGTTTTAAATACACCAGAGCATACTATCATTGTTCTGCGCTGGGCACGCCTTAAATTTTGAAGCAGTGCTCTATTTCTTTCCAACTTTGCACCCAAACTGGCGCCGCGTATGCGATCATACTTTCGAAAACGCCACGGTACACCAAGTATATTTGGCGGCCCGACAGCCCATAATCCTTCCGAGCAATCCTCCTAAGCTTGTGGATCACAGAGACAGCATCCGCCGCAACTTGCTAACATGGTTACTAAAAAGCAACTAATGATCAAACAAAACACCTAGGTACTTATGAACCCACACTCGGCTGATTACACAGCCTTTATATTTAATATAGGGGTTTCAACTGCATGATAATTTGTCTGCACCCTTCAGAAGCATAAACTTCGTCTTGTGCACAGAAATCTTTAAATTTTGAATATCCATCCAGCCCTCGGCGGTTGACAAAGCCACCTGTGCTCTACTTTCTAGCTGCAGTCGTGAATTGCGACGAACTAAAAGGAGACAGTCATCAGCGAAAGCCTGGACCGTGACCCCTTCTTGGCATGTCAACCCCAGAAATCCGTCAAACACCAGGTTCCACAGCAGGGGGATGAGAACGGAACCTTGCGGGCTTCCCCTGGTGACGGACCTTTCCACAACTAGGTGCGCATCTTTAATCAGAGCCGTACGGTTAGACAAATAATCTCTTACCACGGCCTGCAGGGCTTCGGGAACATTGCGGCGTTCCAAAGCATAGAGGACAGAACTCCAACACAAGGAAGGAAATGCTGCCTCTATATCAATAAAAATAGCCAAAATATATTTGCAGTCGGCGCTTTCCACCTCGGCAAGAGCATTTAAGATGCAATCCTCGGTGCCAACCCCTTTAATGAAACCATATTGGCCTCGATTTAGAAAACAGCTTATATCGATGCTTTCCTTGAGCCGTTTTACAACCAGCCTTTCAAGCAACTTGCCGAGAACCGGCAAGAGGCTGATGGGTCGATAACTGCTGACCTCACCAGGATCCTTTCTAGGTTTCAGGACTACCCTCACCAAGGCCACCTTCCAGCAAACCGGAAAGCAGCACCAGCTTAGGCAACCCGTGAACCGTCTGCCTAGTCGCTCCCTTATGACTGGCAATAGATGGCGAAAAATATCCGGGTCAAGTTGGTCTATCCCCGGTGCCCTCTTCAATGCCATTCAAGAAACGACTCGGCCTATATCTTCGGGTTCCACGGTCCGAACGTCAGGGAATGGTGTTTCACCCGTCCTAACGCCGATTTCCGCTTCCCCCTACGGAGCATCTGGAAACAGAGTATCCAGGAACGCCCGGTAAGTCATCACAGATATTACATTGTGGTCACGACCACCTAACCCGCACCGGATACTGGACAACACGTGCAATGGCTTTGGCCTGTAACACGTCTTTGCGAGCTGGCTAGGATCGCGCTGCAACTCGCGCATGGAGTTTTTCCAAAACTTGAGTTTGGCTTCTTTATGGCGTGAACATATGGATTACGGGCACGCCGGTAGATCCGAAGACGCCCAGCGCGCACGATGTTGACGATGGTCCTCGTTGGGGGCAGCGCTGGTCCCTTATCCGCGCGGATCTTACTCTTGCGCGCAGCACACTAAGGTGAGAGGACCACCATTTCTTGCCGGGCCTCCGTCTTCGTTCCACAGACGACCCCCCAGAAAATTGGATCATGATGGCTCCAGGCACGCTCAGATCAGCGGACTGGCTGTCTATGACAGATCCTAGGCCGCCATAGGACCTCGTCAACAGGCTTGGCCGATTAGCTCCGCTATCAAGTTAACCTCCTCAATTAGGAAACGGTAATCAAACCCCGTATAAATACTTCATAAAAAAATAAATGGTAAACGGAATTTAACTGAAGATATTCGGTGTACAACTCGAAGAAATTGTCTGTTGTAACCCAAAAACTGATTTTCATATCGTTAGGCTGTGCGTTCTTAAAAAGGTGTTCGAGAACCATCATCATCACCACTATTGAGGGTGGTGATACTATCGACTGTTTAAGTATAACCACCTACGACAAGTAGACCGGAGTTGATGCTGATGGAATTTCTTAAGAACTGAATAACTTTTTTCACTGAGTACTCGACTATAAATTATGTTTAAATTTTCTTACCCCTCCACAATAACCCCTGTACTTTTCTATCAATCATCATATAATTGTTACTTAACATATTTAAAAATTTATATACCTTTCTTCTATAACGCGATACACCGATAAATTACGACGGCAGAAAGCACACTTCCCATCGTTCACAATCAACATACCAGCACATTCATCGCAGAAGCGGTGAGAACAACTCACCATTTCAACAGACATCCGTTTCTTAAACAGACCGGACATCTGTTTAAAATCTTCATCGTTGTTTTCACCGGAATCTGAGACGGTCCTCCAGATAACTGAATTTTGAATGGACGTCTGCCCATTATAGCCATCAAGTCCTCAAATATCTAGCGATTCCCCGACGGGGAGTCTTATTCTTTAAGATATTGGGGATGGCGTTCCCACGTCCTTAGCCTCTGCAGCATTTCTTTCCACTATACACTGAGCAGCAGAACACTTTCCACTATGCAGCTATACTACATCAAGAACACTACGCAAATTACAACATATACCCTTACACAACTACACAACAACATCCAACACAAATTTCTCCTATATTTACACTCGGTGGTGTTGCGTCATCTAAGGAAACGCAACCGTAACCCAAGGTGGAAACCATCGTGCCGATGGGTGAATGGTTCTACGTAGTGAGTCTCGAACGATGTCCTCTGGGCACCAGGGCAAACCCAGTTGTAGTTAGCTCTAGCTCCAGTACGTGTGCGCTCTGCTAGAGTGGCCGGTTTTATCGCTGGTACTAGTGGGACCGAAATGTCAGTTCCAAATTATAATATATGATGGTTGGCTGTCCATCAGAAAGAACCACCAATTTTAATCTTGTGAAAAGACCCCGTTCAGCCTTGTCTGACGAGGATAATAGCCTGACAGAAGAGAGTTCATTAAATCCTAAATATAAAACTTAAGTTCCGTTGTACTCCCGAATAATCAGGAAGGCGGCTCCCTCCAAAAGGTCTCACCTTTTTTAATAAATAAGTTTATAACAACCTTAAGCGGTTCCCCGAAAAATATTAGGAAGTTACGAGACAGGTCGATTCTGATCGAAACTTTTAATGGTGAACAGAGTCGATCTATCTTATGTCTCCGAAACATGGACGGTGTAAATATCAGTGCAGAATGCAAGAAAACGTTATCCAAGATGTTGAAGTGAAACGTATAATGAAACGGCAGGGCGGAACAGAAGAACCGACACCGTCTCTTATACTGACATTCAAACTCCCTGTTCCACCAGAGAAGGTTAAAGTGGGTTACCTCTCCGTTCGGGTACGACCATTCACACCCAACCCACGGTGATATTTTAGATGCCACGGATGTAGTCACACTACAACATCTTGCTCGAAAACGGAGATCTGTGCTCGATGTGCTAAAGAAGGTCACAATGACACTAACTGCGAAGAAGGTGAAAAATGTGCGTATTGCAGTGGTTCATATATATCCCGCTACTGAGATTGCCCAACCTTTAAAGAAGAAAAGGCAATTCTCAAAATTTGTACTTAGCAGAAGCTACCTTTCCCGGCTGCACGCAGAAAATATAAAAAGATAAATAATTCACGGAACCTGGATAAATCAGATGTATCTTTTGCCACCGCTACATCGAAACAAACTCCTACAAATGTTAGTAATCGGCAGTGCGGATCCTGCAATGAACTTAAAAAAGTTCTTCATATGCTTTCTGACCGAGTTGCTTCACTTAGCCACTATTTCAGAGCTAACAAAGGTGAACAATAAGTCTTTTATCGCATTTAGTCAATCCAACAGTGTGATCCCTATGAAAGTTCCTGTTCCAAAGTTTTACCAGTACGGGCAGGGATTATCACAGCTAGCAGTAAGCCATCTGATAAGCTCCCAGTAAAGGGAACCCACATAACCACCCTCTCTGGGATGTCATCTGCGGCATAATATTCTAATAATTCTACTCCACCATCACCTCATATATTGGAGGATATGGTTGAAGAACCACCCGACCACAGGGCATCGGAGTACTTTAAAATAAAAAATACAAAAAAGAAAAACCGAATCACGTACAATTAATTTTTATATAGTTTCTGAATTTATTTTTTTACACTTATGAATATTATTCAGTGGAATGTTAGAGGTATTTGGTACCGTATTGAAGATATCAGGAGATATTGAAGATATTCAAGATATCAGGTATTGACGCACATGATCCATTAATCATGTGTTTCCAAGAAAATAATTTTCTACAACATGACCCAATAACACTCAGAGGGTACATCTGTGAGAGATACGACTGTCTAGAAGACATTAGAGAGAGTAGTGGAGTGGCTATTTTCATTAAGAATTGGGTGTTGGCTACAAGGATTCGACTAACCACTCTCATTCCTGCTGTTGCAGTAAATATCTCTAACCCCTTCAAATTGCATATATGCAATTTGTATCTCTAACGAACACTGAGTTCAGTGCTCTAGATGTCTCAAATCTTGTCACGAAAATAGCTTCTCCATCGTTAATAGTAGGAGAATTCAATGCCCACCATATTTCCTGGGGCTCAACCTTCTGCTCCAATCCAGGAAATATGATAAACAGAGTGTGACAACACTTGGACCTTTGTCTACTGAATAATGGATCACACAAATTCATGTGTTTATCATCTGGTACTGCATCGAACATCGATCTCCATATGCTCACTGAATTTACTCCCTCATCTTAATTGGTCTTTTCTTTCTTTTTTTCCTTTTTAGCCTCCGGTAACTACCGTTTAGATAATTCTTCAGAGGATGAATGAGGATGATATGTATGAGTGCAAATGAAGTGTAGTCTTGTATAGTCTCAGTTCGACCATTCCTGAGATGTGTGGTAAATTGAAACCCAACCACCAAAGAACACCGGTATCCACGATCTAGTATTCAAATCCGTGTAAAAATAACTGGCTTTACTAGGACTTGAACGCTGTAACTCTCGACTTCCAAATCAGCTGATTTGTGAAGACGTGTTAACCAGTAGACCAAACCGGTGGGTTATCTTAATTGATCTGTTAGTGATGACTTTCACGTCAGTGATCACAGACCAATTATTGTAGTTTTCGGTGTAGACTGCGAGGTTAAAAGAAGGGCACGGAGATGGTTTGTTGAAATGGCAGATAGGAATGGATGCCATAAAGCCTTCCAATCACAGTATGACGATGGTGCGAACATCCGAGTCCAATGTTCCTCTTTTCCTTCCATGATACTTGAGAATGCCAACGGATATATCACACAAACATCGGTAATCCTAGACGTCCCAACGTTCCATTGTGAAAAGATGATTACAAATATGCTATTAGGAATCGACGGCAGGCACAACGAAAATTTAATCGTAGGCGTACAACTGAACATCTAAATTTATACCGCAGGGCTAGAGCGTTATGCCGTGGAGTATTCTTGAACGCTAAGAGGAGTTCATGGACGAAACATGTGAACACTATCTCACGCACTACTCGTCTACTGTGTGAAAAAAACCGTGCAATTTTCAGACCACCGAAACAATCTTTTCTCGGTCTTATTGACGAAGGAGAACTCCTTTCATCATCTTCGGCTGTGGGAGATACTTTAGCAAAATCTTTCCGCTCGGTGTCTCTCACTTCATCATATAAAAAAGACTTTCAGTCTTTTTGCACATGATACAGATAGAATTATTATCGTTAAACATAGGTCATTCGGTAGGTGATGTAAACACCCCATTCGTATATAAGGAATTGTTACACGCACTTAAAAACTCACGTGACACTTCCCCTGGACCGGAAAACATTTCATTGTTATGCTTTCACACTTTCATTATTCGGCACTACAACATCTTTTGAATATTTACAATGGTTTATTCTCAGAACAAGTCTTCTCACCCGGCTGGTCAGAAGCATTTATTATACCAGTACCAAAACCTGGTAAAGACAAAAACCAACCCCTCAAGCTATCGCTCTATTTCTTTAGCAAGCGTTTTTTGTAAATAATGAAGAGAATGGTAAACCTCAGGCTAACATGATACTTGGAGATATATTGCTTTGTATCTCCAGAACAGTGTGGTTACCGATCTTCCATTGACCATATAGTGTAATGGAAACTGCCATACAAACCGCTTTCCTAAACCTCCAGCACCTCGTCGCCATCTTCTTTGATATAAAAAAGGATTACGAAACGGCCTGGCGACGTGGTATTCTTAACACCCTCAAAGAATCGGGAATCAAGGGCAATATGATTGCTTTTATCATGGGATTCCTAAATCACCGAACGGTTCGTGTTCGTGTGGACGATTAGTTCTCAGGAAGTGTTATCTTGGAAAATGGAGTGCCTGAAGGTAGTGTATTAATTGCCACCTTCAATAAACCGTATTACCAATTATGTGCAGGCAATCATGTTCTCTATTTGTTGATGATTTTGCTATTTACATTGCAAGCCGTTCACACCCACAACAGTGAGACTACTACAGAACACTATATCTCACCTTGAAGCATGGTCCAGGATTACTGTTTTCATATTTTCATCCAACAAAACAAAATGTGTAGTCTTTTCTCGGTTACGAAACCCATCTACTCCGCAAGTTTTTCTGAACGGAGAACGGACTGCTGTCTCTACATATGTTAAGTTTTTAATTTTATTTTTTGAGAGCCGTCTTACTTGGGTCGAACATATAAATCAATTAAAAACAAATTGTTCCAACCTTTTAGATATGATATGAGTCCTTAGTAACACAAATTAGGGAGCCAATCTGTCATGTATGATACGTTTTTACTATTCCTTTGTTCGTTCCCGTTTAGATTATGGTTGTGTCACCTACTCTTCAGCTCGTCAAACCGTGCATAAAATAATTGGTGGTGTACATCATACTTTCCTTCAACTTGCCACAGGACGATTTATTCGTGGCGTGCTATCCTTGTTGCCATGCTTCCATCACTAGGCAGTAAAGCCTCCTCCACAAGTAGGAGATGAGTAACTGTTCGAAATTTAGAACCGGTGCATTGAGATCACTGTTCCACTTCTGTAAAAGCCCGGCTCAAAAACGCATCCAAAATACCTCGGGCTCCCTTCCTCTTCCCAATTTCCACATGGCCGTTCTAACTTTCACCACTAAATCAGTTGGGAGAACCTTTCTGAATACAATGTTAGCCTCGTAGGAGGTTGTTTTAAAAACCCCAGTGCATACAACTAAGGCTCTGCGGTGGACACGGTTTAAATTTTGAATATGTGTTCGATTCCTTTCCAACCTATGCGCCCAAACGAATGCCGCATAATACTTTCGAAGACACTTCCGTACACCATGTACAAATGACAGCCCGACAGTCGGTAAACTTTTCCAGCAATCCTCCTAAGCTTGTGCATCAGAGAGTCGGCGTCCGCCGCTACTTGCCTAATGTGGTTGCTAAACAGCAACCTTTCATCAAACAAAATACCTAGGTACTTATGAACTCGAAGCCGACTCATTACACAGCCTTTATACTTAATATGGTGGTTACGACTGTATGATAATTTGTCTGCACCCTTGAGAAGCATAAACTTCGTCTTGACCATAGAAATCCTTAAATTTTTTAATGTCCGTCCATTCCTTTGCTGTTGACAAAGCCGCATACGCTTGGTATTATAGCTGCGTTAGTGAATTATCACGACCCAACTGGAGACAGTCATCGGCGAAAGCATAGGCCGTGATCCCTTCCGAGAATGTCAGTCTGTATAGTTCGTCGAATACTAGGTTTCAGAGCTAGACACGAGAACGGAGCCTTGTGGCCTATACGTGGTAGTGGATAGTTCCACAACTAAGTGCGCATCTTTAAACAGAGCCGTGCAATCTGACAAGTAGACACGGACTACAGTCTGCAGGGCTACGGGAACATTGCGGCATTCCAACTTATAGAGGACAGAACTCCAACACAAGCTAGGAAATGCTGTCTCTATGTCAATAAAAATTGCCAAAAGATATTTGCTGTCGGCGCTTTCCACCTCAAATGCAAAAGCATTTAAAATGCAATCCTCAGTGCCAACCCCTTTCATGAAGCAATACTATCCTCGATTTTGAAATGCGTTCATATCGATGCTTTCCCAGAGACGTTCCACAATCAGCCTTTTAAGCAACTTGCCGATTACTGGCAACAGACTGGTGGGCCGATAACTGCTGACCTCACTCGGATCGTTTCTTGATTCTAAAAGCACCCTCACCAAAGCCACTTTCCAACATGTCGGAAAGCAACCCCAGTTTAGGCACCCCGAGAACAGTCTGCTAAGCGGCTCTCTTAGCAGCTCAGGTAGCAGATGATAGAAAATATCCGGGTCAAGTTTGTCAATCTTCGGTGCCTTTCTCAACACCATTCGAGAAACCACGCGGTCCATATCTCCAGGTTTCACAGCCCGTTCGCCAACGAATGGTATCTCACCCGCCCTAACCCTGACATCTGCTTCACCCTCCGAAGTATCTTGAAAAAGAGTACCCAGGAAGTTGCCACAGATATTAAAGTGTGGTCATGACTACCAAATCCGCATCAAACACTGGACAGCACGTGCAATGGCTTGGGCTGGTAACATGACTTCGCGAGCTGCCAGGGATTGTGCTGCAACTCAAGCAAGCTATGTTGCCAAAACTTGAGTCTGGCTTCGTTAATGACATGAACATATTCCTTACGGGCGCGCCGGTAGATCGGCAGTCGCTCAGCGCGCATATTATCAACGATAATCCTAATTACCAACGATCGGGTGACGCTGGTATCTTCTCAAAGCGGACCTAGCTCTTTGATGCAGTGGACTAAGGTCAGAGGACCACTACTTTTTCCTGGGTTTCCGCTTATGTTTAACAGATGGCTCCCCGGAAGCAGCGCTCATTTTGGCTGCAGGCTCTCTCCGATCAGCGGACTGGCCACTACCTAAGCGTCCATCTATTTGCCAAGGCCGCTGTAGGACCCTATCGCAACCAGTCTTGAAGGTCCGGCTGAATTGTTCAGCCATCAATTCTACCTTCTCTCTGTGCTCTATGCGCCATTCCAATCCCTGTAATGCAGCCGCACACTCGCTTCGTAGCCTGTGCTGATCCAGGTCCCTAATTTACAGCGACCCGAATATGGAGCTCTTAGACCGCCTACCTTAAACGATGTCATGGTTTATAAGCCTATTATCACTTACACTATTCTCGGTGCAGGCAGTCCAAATATTTGTACCTCGCAGCAAGTCGCCCGTCACCTACGTGACATCCATGTAATTTTCCCCCAGTTTGGAAGAGAGAGTCGGCGGTTATTCTGCCTCGTTAAGCAAGTAGAGGTTCCTGGCTTCAACGATCTGTGCAAGACCAGCGTCTTTGGAGTCAAGTCATATGACCCCGGTGCGCACTCCCGACCCCCGGGTACCTGAGTACGAAACTCATCTCCCGCGTTGGGCCGAAAGTATGGCACCCCATCCAGCGAACGCCACTACCAATTCGCCGGTCATGCTTCATCAAAGCCGTCGTCTCGAAACAAAATACAAGATATACTCGCCACCAAAAACTAAGTGATTCTACATTTACGTGGCTGGCTTGGAAATAGGTAGCCAGCCTAAACTCAACAAAACAATGATAGAGCCCTAACTTTACTCTAGGAAGAGAGACGCCGTTGCCCAGCGGAGACCACGTGGAGGTACCTCTCAGCATGACCAGAGACTTGGAAAAACTTCCCCAGGGGCTCCTAACTAGCCGACTCGCTCGAGAGCGAGCACGTATAGCTTCGGAGTCCCAGATAGGAAGGAAGAAACAGAAAGATAGATAGAATATGTGTAGATGTTACCAGGCCGGTAAAGTGTATTTAGGTGTACATGCAAGTTAAAGCTACTTTTTTTTTCGTGTGTTGCTCCGGCCTGGGGAAGAGTGTAATGCTAGCCACGCGGAGTATCATCGGACTATCGAACTAGCCCGACTAGTGTAGTTGTGCGCGTTCGTGTAAGTGTAGGTGTGTTCCGCGTGGGTATGTCTTACCACCTCAGCGTCCAGGGCCAGAAGTTGTCTGTAGTGCGGATACCCAACCTGTCGTCCACTTCGGAACATCCTGCGTCCGGCATGCCTCAGCGGTAGTGCTAAAACTAGAAATCTATAAAAATTAGTTACTTAACCTAACTTACATACTAGTGAGAAGACAGGCCAGGTTCGCCCCTCAACAGCGTAGGATACCTAATTCGCGTACGAACTCGGTGAAAATCCTACACGCTGCCCTACTGCCCACCATTTCACGGGTCTGCCCAAAATTTACTCCTATATCGCGATATTTTCTCCGAGTGAAATCTCTCACCACCTCATATTTATACAGTCAAATAGCACGTGGGCGCTAGACTCATCAACTCCGCACTCGTCGCAGAGCGGGCTCTCTTTAAGACCGAGGTCGAATAATTTCTTATTGAAATCTCCATGGCCGGTCAAGAATTGGGAAGTATAATGATCTCAATCCTGCCACTTCAACTTCATTCTTTCCGTTAATTTCGGGAAAATTCCATGTCACTCGACCGGTGTTCGCAACGTCCCAGCGAGCTTGCCACTTTTGCAGCGTCAGCTCTCGCTGTTCCTTACGAATCGAGCGCTTATCCTCACCATTTTTGACTCTACGATAAATCTCCGCGCTTTCAATAACTACTAAATCAGCAGGGATCACCCATGAAAGAACTGGCAATGCAGCCGTCGAAGTCATTTTGTACGACTTGCAGACGGTGATGAGAGCGAGGCGCTGGGGTCGCAACAGCTTCTCACGTTAGATTCTTTTCTCCGCCAAATCACTCCAGCAATGTGACGCATATGTCAAAATCGCCTCAAACACCACACGGTAAATTACCCGGCACGCCCGGACACCCAGGCCCCACTCTCTGTTACACACACTGTTCAATTTTGTAAGGGAACTAACCACATTATTACAAAGATATTCTACGTTGCGGGAGAAGCTACATTCCTCCCCAATTCAGATACCAAGGTACTTTATTTTGGTCGCATATGGTACCGCAACACCATCCACTTTAACAACCCGTCGAACCGAAAGGGATTTTGTTTTCTTTAGGCTAATCAAATTGCTGTTCTCGGGTGAGAACTGGAGCTTAGCCTCGTGGCCCCAGTTCGAGACTACACCTAGGGCAGTACATGCCCTGGACACAATTTCGGCTCTTGTGTCGCCTTCAACATGTAGGAGTATATCGTCTGCGTACGCGATGCTTGTGCATCCATCACCGAAATCCGAAGTTAATAGTTTATTAATGATAATATTCCCAAACAATGGCCCGAGGATAGACCCCTCCGGACAACCCTTCGTTGGCTCTTTCGCCACCGTTTCGCCACCGATGGTCAACCGGACCTCTCTACCACGAAAATAGTCCACAATCAACCCATAGATGTCTCGCGGTCATCCAACACCCAATAAACCGTCCAAAATAGACGGTCACCAGGTGTTGTCAAACGCGCCCCTTTGTCCAAGCTGATGCCGAGCACCATTCTACTCCGAGTACTCCGAACCCTAGTAACAACGAAGCTGATTGCATCCCAACACCACGCCTAAAGCCAAATTTCCGATCACTGAACGCCCCTCGAGCCTGGAAGAGCCCATCGAGACGGCTGGAAATCAGTCGCTTAAATACTTTTCCAAGCACTGGGAGGAGCGTTATCGGTGTATATGATTTTACTATGGCTCTATCTAAGTCAAGAGACTTAAGAACTAGCCTGAGATCACCTATTTTCCATTTCGAAGGAAAAACACCCCTACGTAAGCATACGTTATAAAGCCGGACCAAGTGGTCTCGCAATCTACTCCACGACCTTTTGATTAGCTCACCGGTAATACCGTCTATTCCCGGCGCTTTCTTATTTGGTAAGGCAAAAACCGCCCGCTTTACCTCGTCTAAGCTCCAATCCCCGACAGGGTAGGAGCAGGGATCCGAATTCCGAACCGCTACTCTGAGCTCACGATGGTAATTCTCATCCGTAAGCTCTTCGTCCGCTGCCAGCAAAGCTCGAAGCGCGTAGGACGTAGTACTACTTGCATCCGCTGTGTATTCTTCACCCTCCCAGAGGGTAGTGCACACTTCCGCGTTAATTTTCCTACTCATGGCAATCCGATAGACTGCACCCCAGGGATCCCCTCTATTGCCCGATACGAACTTGTGCCAAGCCGCACGTTTCTTCGTATACACTGTATTTACAAAATGTCTCCTGCTGTTTTTATACACATCAAGAGGGACAGCCCGCCTATCAGGGTTCCTACATCTCTGGTACCGCTTTCGGTCCTTGTACATTGTTCGCCGTAGTCTATCTAAGTCGTTAGACCACCAGGCGAAGGACTTCACAGTCCCTCCTGCACGCGGCATCGAGGCCTCAGCTATCTCTATCAGCCGCCGCTGAATACTCGACACCGAGTTCGGGAGAATACCGCCCTCATCCCAAATAGTGGCTTGTAAAAGCTCATCGAACTTTCTCCAATCCGCTTTACGAGTGAGAAGCCGTCCCTCAACAACGGGAATGACTCTCACCCCAGGTGCCAAGGAGTAGTCAAACATGATGATCCGATGATCGCTAAACTGTTCAGGATGTACCCTCCAGTTACTAATTTTGCCCAACGCTACATTATTACACAAAGTCACATCAATATTGGCACGACCTCGCAAGGTCTCGAAGGTACGAAACCTGGAAGGCTGATTCAGCACATTGAGACCCGACTCAATGATTACTTCTTCATATGCCCTACCTTTATCAGTTACCCTATCGCTATACCAAAGCGCCGATTGCGCATTCAAATCACCTCCAACAACAAGGTTCGCATTTCCGTACGTACGGGCAATCAGCCGCAGCACGTCAATGTATCTCCTTGGCGGGTCACGATACTGACAATAAACATTGGGAACAAAGATGCTTTCGCCTTCCAATTTTTATTTCACTACATACGTAGTGCGCAGTCGAGAACTGTGACACAAGCGCTCCTAGACCAGGGTTCGCCACAAAGGTGGCAGCCCATACGTGGTCAACTCAGCTCAAATGTAGGATTTTAGCCCCTCGCGGTTCTGGGACCTGGCCCCGTATACAATATGGCTACTGAATTAAAACGATGTCTAGTTTAAGCTTCTCTGCGATCCTAACGCAATTGTCCAGGGAAGTCCTGGAACGGGCCACGTTCACCGGGCCTATCTTCAGCCTACTCATAAGAGGTGCGGTGCAGCTCCCTGGCATAGGCCCGCATCCTGACCGGGCAGTCCACGCTGATAGTGGCGTGTTTTATCTCATCGCCTGACTTGCCGGCCCTTATGCAGTTTAGGCATGTCAGTGACTCTCCTGTGTCACAGAACAATCCCACATCTTATGTCCCTCTTTACCGCAGGTGCGGCACAGAGGTTCACTTGAACAGCGCTTGGCCAGGTGGCCAAACGCGAAGCACTTAAAGCAGTGCAACGGCGCCACATGGTCCACAACCCGACAGCAGCCGGAGCCGATGAACCACCGGTCCCGACTAGGCATCAGATCTCTCATGCGGGGCGAGCATTCCACCTCCACAATGTACGCATCGCGCGCACGACTGAGTCGACGGAACCTCTCGGAGAACTCTTTTTCAAGATCCTCCTGCTTAATACCCGGCAAGAACTGGGCATTCTGCCTCAACAAGGCAGCCGGCAAGTCTTTTTAGGTCACATCAGAGGGCACATCATAAATGAGGACCCTCGGACCCTTCTTCACTGGAGCCTTGGCTTTCATGCCAGCCTTAGCCCACTCCTGGTCGAGAACAAGACTCGACTGAGTCTTGTTCGCAACTTCGAGCACAACTCCGCCGGAGATGCGCTTCAAACACCTCACCTGCTGGATGCCAGTTACCTGGCCCTCCAACCTAGCGTGTTCGAGGTGCACGTCCTCGAACAGTAAGCGTATGGAGCGCAAGGAGCCATCGATTTTCCCATCGTCTCCTTACTAACTTTCCTCGCCTTGGCCATGTCCAAGGCGATGAAAACTTCAGCGAAGAGGCGCTCCAGCCTGTCCCGCTCAGCGAGCAGGGGAGGCTCTCCACACTGCAACGAGGTAGCGGCTACCGGTCCACCTGCCACAGTATCATCTTGCCCCGCCAGGGGAACCACACTCGATCTATCAGTATCACTGGTAGACATCGATAAAAAATAGGAAAGTTAGAGTTTATAATTTAAAACTTCGAGAGCAAAAGCTGTGACAACAAGAAAATCTATAAGGGCGTACTGTCATAAGTTTGCCCTTGAACGCTCACGAATTTGGAGTCAGTGAGTGGTGAACCCTAGGCAGAAGATTTGGCATTAACGTCCAGAGCTACCAGCACTCTGATACCCGGGATAGCGTTCAGAATCCGCTCCAACTTCGCCAAAAAGTCGTCGATATTCCATCAAAGCTGGAAGTAAAACCCGACACCAGTAAAATATCGAGCGTACCACTCGTTACTCGCATGACGGTGAATCGCTCATCAGAAAACTGTGGTATCCAGACGACCCCCAACGAGATCGAACAGATTACGATCGCAGAGATCGGCCATTTCTCAGGGGTGATGAATAACATCAACTCCGTGGAAGCTGACCACCGTATCAACAAACCGTGTACGGCTCCTGGACCAAGAGGACTTCGAGGTCGTACTCCTGAAGAATCCTCATGGCTTCATTGTTGGCCGCCCGGGTACGACGCAGATTTATCTGTTCCAAGAGCAAGCGTTCGATATGGTGTCGACAGTCCTTGAAACCTTTCCCCAATTCAGGCGTCACCATACACCGTATTGTTTACAATCATCGCCCAGGCTATATCATGCGATCAGCATTGTTTTCCCCGGTGATCGGGTCGGGGGAAAACAATGCAGAGTTGGAATGCAGAGTTGCAACTATGAGTTGGAATGTCGCAATGTTTACGTAGCTCTGCAGGCCGTAGTATGTGACTACTTGTCTTATTGAACGGCTCTTTTTAAGAATGCGCATCTAGTTGTAGAAAGGTTCGTCACCCGGGGGATTCCGCAGGGCTTCGTTCTCGTTCTTCCGCAGGGCTGTGGAACCTGGTATTCGACGGATTTTTAGACTGACATTCCCGGAAGCGATCACGCTTTCGTCGATGACTGTCTTCTGTTAGTTCGTGGTAACTCCCCACCGCAGCTAGAATACAGAGCGCAGGCGGCTTTGTCAACTGCAGAGGTCTTTCTTGATATACATTCAAAATTTAAGGATTTCTGTGGCCTAGACGAAGTTTATGCTTCTCAAGGGTGTAAACAAAATATCATACAGTCATAACCTCCGTATTAACTATAAAGGCTGTGCAATCAGTCGGCTTCGAGTTCATAAGTCCTACGTATTTTGTTTGATGAAAGGTTGCTGTTTAGCAACCACATTAGGCAAGTAGCTGCGGATGCCGTCTAAGTGATGCACAAACTTAGGAGGATGACTATGGGTTGTCTGGCCGTCAAATGCACATGCTGTACCGAGGTGTCTTGGAAAGTATGACCTCTTACACGGCGCCCGTTGGGGCACATAGATTGGATAGAAATAGAGCACAGCTTCAAAATTTAAGGAGTGCCCAGCGCAGATCCTTAATCATATGTACTGGTGTTTTTAAAATAATATCCAAGGAGGATGCTACCGTATTGGGAAAGGCTCTCCCAATCGATTTAGTGGTAAAAGTTCGGACGGCCATGTGGAAATTGCCAAGAGGTTGGGAGGCCAAGGTATTTGGGATTCGGTTTCGTGCCGGGTCTGTATTGGAGCGGAACGGTGATCGCAATGCACCGGTTCTAAATTTCGAACAGTTGCCCATCTTCGCCTATGGAGGAAGCTTTACAGCCTCGTTAGGGAAGTATGGCAACAAGAATTGCACACCACAACTGAGTGTAGTTTCTTGTATAGATTTAAACAGGACTTGGGGGAATGGTACGTCTCTAGTTCGTTTTTAAAGGCAACAGAAGCCGAAGTGCTCTCCAACCTTGCGAATTTGAACCAATATTTGTTTCGGTTGCACCAGGCAGTTGATGAGCTGTGCGTCTGCGGGGAGGTCCATTCGAACGAACACATAATGTTTGACTGCCCAGCTCTTGGGTGGACCAGAACTCAGGCCACCCTGGAACTTAGAGGTCAAGGGGAAAATTGGCCACATATAAGTGGCGAGTCAATGTGGCGTGAGCTGCATTGTCGGACCTCGTGGAAGTTCCTTGATGTGGTTGCTTTGTTCAACCGGAATCAGTAGTTTAAGGAATATAAGAATCCTTCTGTATGCTGTAGGAAACTATCCTCGAGAAATTGCTGGCCATCGGTCTTATATAGCTGCAAGTGCTATAATATTGTGGATAGGTTCTTGCTGGCATTCAGCGACCTAGCCGTGGCAGCAAATTGTTTCCTTCACGGAATAAATTTTAATATATTGACAAGTCATATATTTTAGTATGTACTGGGTGCGCCTACCTATTTTAATAATATATGACAAGTGAGCGGTTGACACGCAAGCGAGTAGTGTAGTGCACGACGCTTATTCCGCTCACGCATTAGGTAAGCTCTAGGAGCTAATCAGGTTATTGGTCTCTAAACCGTTTTGGGGCACAGTAGCCATTCGTGGTACGGAATTTCGGTCTTATGCTTTAGGGCGACTGAATGGGGTGGTGGTGGGAGAAATGCCAGACTAACCAAATAGGTTCGGAGTTTGTTCTTTCGCGAATTTGGTTAGCTAGTTCAGAGACAACGATGTAGCACATTCAAGATGTCTGGGCAAGGCCTAGAGCGAAGGAAAAAGCTGAGTTTAAAAATCACCGATGTAAATGTCTACCGAGGCATTTACATCGGTGGCATCCCAACCAGGCTTGGCTTATTACTATGAGATGTAAAAAGTTAGAGGACGAAAGACAACTCGCTTAAAGCCCATCAGGGCTAGGATCGAGGGGGTATGGCGACCAGAAGCGTTACAAGGCGGCTGTCTATCCCTACGAAGTGGGAATGGTTAGTAGGTTCTCGCTATATCATAGATACGCCAAAAGGCAATCGCTCTTTTTTCTTTTTAACCACCGGCTTAATTTAACGTAGGACTTGATGCATGGTATATGTGGAGTCCAGGATTTATCTCGGTCTCCCAAGGAACAGTGAAAATAATGTTTTTAAGCGGTTTTCAGCAAATTTTATACTGGTTTTCGTTTACTTTTCGTGGTTAATTCTCCGCAAACGTGATAAAAAATATTTGGAGAATTTTTACAAGCCCGATTTTTTTTATTCATTGTAAAATTCAGTATGTTTTAGAGAACTGAAATATTACAGAAATACTTAATTATAAAAAATAATTAAGTTTTCATTTATAAATACTTAATTACTTAAAATACTTTGTAAAATTATTTCATCCTGGAGTGCAATAAAACGCAGCGCGAAACACACACACACGCACACAACTTAATTAACCTTTATGTTCAATAAAATAATACCAAAAGGTTTTTTGTCATAAACTCTTTCGCTAAATTTACGGTATCGCTTATGATATGTGTATGATAAAATCACTACCATAACTAAAGGACACAGCAATTCTTACGAAGAGCCGAACTCATACAGAAGAAAATTTCCTCATGTTGAATTACTCATTACTCGACTCACTGACATTTCTGTACATGTCTGACTTGACATGAAATGTCATCATCCGACTGTTATGCGTCAAATATAGGTGTACATCACGCATCGCAATATAAATGAGATGCGAATAAGCAAACATACAGACTATTATCTTATTTGTTAGTTTATTCCACGAATGGTGGAACGAATAAATTTAAAGGATTGTAACTTAGAACGTTACGTGATGGGTTGTTTCGGAATATATATCTAGATTCAGCATGTAAAATACTATGTAGAACACCTACTCCCTTTTCCGTTCCAAATTTTATGTTGATCATTGTAATCGGCATTACCATCGTACATTTTGTTCTACCGCACCTGTTACAGTGGATATGCGGGAATATAGGAAAGCAAAGTTATACTAATGTAATAATTTTATCTCACCGAGTTGCGGTCTACATTAGATTTCAGCGATAACGCTGTGTTGGTTGTTCATCAAGTATACGCGGCGATCGATCGATTATCCCTTTTGTACGATCGATGAATATACAAGACCGTTTATCTACTTAGGCGACTTAATTAAGAATAATTTTGTTAAAATTTTTTTTTTTTTTATAAAGGAATACAAAAAATCAAAGAACTACGCTGAAAGGTATTTGGCGTAAATTAGAAAACAAGACAACTATAAAAGGTTGTTTGCCAAAATTTAAAATCTAAAATCGATGGCTATTCCGATCGTTAAACAGTCATCATCGGTAAATAATTGGGAATTATTATTTATAAATAATGATAAAAAATAAAAACAGAAGGTGATAAAATAACAAGAAAACATTAACCGATAAATAATCCGAATAACTATAAACCATTCTTTTTAACTGAAATCTGTTGTCGTTTCTGAATGCTCCGATCCAAAGCATAAACTTTGCTGAAACGATTCAATGCATAAGAACGACTAAACCCTTTTTAACATCGACTCAGATCGCAAGTCGAATAAAATCAACCACATGTTTAAACCTATTAATGTTATCCCTATTTCCCGGAAACGGGAACCTCCTGAAAAATTTTACGTTTGTTTGGGAATCGAGGTAGAAAAAATTCTTCTGCTTCCTGAAAAATGTTAGAAAATGCTTTTCAATCCATTAGAAGAAGGATACTACAGCGTTATCTGTTTGCGAGAACAAAAGATGCCGCCGATAAAGTTAATAATATAACAATATTTCTGATAAATCAAATTAATAAAATGTAATAGTATGAGAATGCCGTTGTTATAGATTTTTTATTAATGTTTGTTATTTTGTAGTTATATTTACCTATTTTTTTAATTAGGATGGTATTTATTATGAACGGTGTCTAGAGAACGAGATGAGCGGTGTTAATCTCGTTACATACATTTTCAAACGCGGTAAAATCCATTTTAATTACCGAATGTAAAATTAGAACTGTTGCTGAATAGTATAATTAGTAAGATCCAAAAGTATTACCAAACAAACTACGATCGTATACTTTTTAAAAGATAACTTAGATGGCTACAGATCTTTTTTACATTTAAAAAACTGGTAAAGAGTTACATAGCTTACCCGACTTTGCTCTTAACAAAGTTTTATTTCAAATACATCACAGATAGGATTTTTAAACATTAATGACTTAATTATCCAATATTTAGACTACGATTGTGAAAAAATCAAAACGTCGAGTAAAAAATCGGTTTCGATTTGACCCCCTCGATCCAATGAAGTTTTAAAATGAAGTATAATCGAGAAAAAATGAAAATTCTTAGTAAACAATCATGACCTTTTTGATCAAATTACGTTTTTATCATCAAAATGATGATTTATTAACAGTGTAATTGCTAAAAAAAGTTAGTAAAAACATTTGAGTCCCGATTAACAACTACGTAATATAACATTTTTATAACACCCGCAACTTAAAAAAATAGATAAACCACCAGAAATCATTCAAAAAACTTAAAAAATTAATAACCCGTTTTATAATTCCTTTATATGGAAATATTTTAAGTAAATTTCGCGCTTTAATACAAAATCTATTTAAAGAAAACTAATACAAAAATAAATCTGGTAATTACCTCTAAGTATGATTTAAGCGGGTAAGGATGCAGACTGATAATTATACAGTAAATTTTGTGCCTGTTTTCACACAATTGACATCCAGTTTAAGGGGATTAGCGATAAATGAGATATCATTTTGTTTATAATAAAAGGTTACAAATTTTATCTAATAAAGAATTTGTCGATAAAACTAATTACTGCGATTAAAAATTCTTATGGCCGAAATTTGTTTAATTTTCAAAGGTAAAATTATCAAATTAATTTCTTTTGTAGATGTTTTTTTGAAAGTTATAGACTAAATTTCATTAAAATATTTCAATCCGTTCTTAAGAAATATATTTTTATTGAAAAAAATATATACCGATGTTCGGTATAGCTATTGCCGGGGGAAAAAGTGGGGTTTCGTGATATACACTTATCCGAGGGGGTCAAAAAAGCATGTGGGGTCAAAGCCGGGATGAATGTAGCCAAATGTTTGCGCAATATTTCATTTTTTTGGTAGACGTGATTTGGAGACATGAGGAAAATAATGTTGAATATAGCTTACCGCTAATTCCGATCGACTTCAGACTTGGAAATTTTAAATAGCTTAATGACTTTCATCATTCAAAGCCCTGCTTTCTACGATCGCTATACGAATAATTAAAAAGGACCGAAATTACCCCTCTTCCTTTTTTTGTAGAAAATTTAATGCCGTAGACATTTTAATAAAGATAAACACTTTTTATCCCTTTTCAAAGAATTTGTGTCGAGCCGGACAGGAATATCAATTAAAATGCAGGCTGACACGTGTAAGTACGGACATACATCTTCTTAAAAATCTAAATTTTTTTCCTTAAAATTTTGGACTCAGGGATTCATGAAACGTCGACATTCACAGAAAACCCGAAATCGAAATTTTGGATAGATCTATATACTTTTCCTTCATAGCTATAGTTGCTGCAAAGCAGCTATAAAGTTGCGTATCCGGGAAAATAAAAATCCCGATATTCGTTCGTAATTTTTAGCCGTTTTCTTTCATCCAGAATTTTTTTAAAGTATGAAAATTAGTCTGCTGTGGAAGAAAGATACTCGTATATTGTCAATAAAAATATACTTTTAATAATATATCAGTTTTAATTTGTTTGCCTTTTTTACTGCGATTTCTAAGATTCTACCTTACGAACTGTTAACATCGTATTATGTCAGTGAAATATCTCTTGTCTGTGTAATTAGAGATCGATCTAATCCGTGAATAAAATCTTAGTAATTAATTAACGTGTTAAGTTTTTAGATATAAAACTATTGCTTTTAATTATATCGTTTGACCGGTTTACTGTTATTTCTCTATCTTTTTCTATTCTCTTGTAATTTTTCACGGGGAAAATCTCCTGGCTTTTGTCGGTGGGCTTTTTGATTTCTATCAAATTTCATCCATCCTTTTAATTTTAATAAAGTAGATAAAAAAAAATTTGTTGTATATTGCTGTTTGTTATATATTGTTTGTTTTCTATTTTTAGCCTTTTTTCGGTCCCTTAGTTATTTGTTTTGGGGGAGGCGTTGAATCCATCGATTGGAACTCTTGTTCCAAGCTGAAACATTTCCATCCTACTCGAAAATAGCGACCGAATCGGAAAGCCGGTCTTGTCAGACAGATCATCCAGAAAACATGTTAAGGCGTATGCCGCTAAAAGACATACGATCGGTTTCTAAAGTAATGTTGTCAGATCTACCATAAAGAGTATTTTTTTTTTTTGTCTTCAGTCATTTGACTGGTTTGATGCAGCTCTCCAAGATTCCCTATCTAGTGCTAGTCGTTTCATTTCAGTATACCCTCTACATCCTACATCCCTAAAAATTTGTTTTACATATTCCAAACGTGGCCTGCCTACACAATTTTTCCCTTCTACCTGTCCTTCCAATATTAAAGCGACTATTCCGGGATGCCTTAGTATGTGGCCTATAAGTCTGTCTCTTCTTTTAACTATATTTTTCCAAATGCTTCTTTCTTCATCTATTTGCCACAATACCTCTTCATTTGTCGCTTTATCCACCCGTCTGATTTTTAACATTCTCCTATAGCACCGCATTTCAAAAGCTTCTAATCTTTTCTTCTCAGATACTCCGATCGTCCAAGTTTAACTTCCATATAAAGCGACACTCCAAACATACACTTTCAAAAATCTTTTCCTGACATTTAAATTAATTTTTGATGTAAACAAATTATATTTCTTACTGAAGGCTCGTTTAGCTTGTGCTATTCGGCACAAGCTAATTGTGCTCCTGCTTCGTCCATCTTTAGTAATTTTACTTCCCAAATAACAAAATTCTTCTACCTCCATAATCTTTTCTCCTCCTATTTTCACATTCAGTGGTCCATCTTTGTTATTTCTACTACATTTCATTACTTTTGTGTTGTTCTTGTTTATTTTCACGCGATAGTTCTTGCGTAGGACTTCATCTATGCCGTTCATTGTTTCATCTAAATCCTTTTTACTCTCGGCTAGAATTACTATATCATCGGCAAATCGTAGCATCTTTATCTTCTCACCTTGTACTGTTACTCCGAATCTAAATTGTTCTTTAACATCATTAACTGCTAGTTCCATGTAAAGATTAAAAAGTAACGGAGATAGGGAACATCCTTGTCGGACTCCCTTTCTTATTAGGGGTTCTTTCTTATGTTCTTCAATTGTTATTGTTGCTGTTTGGTTCCTGTACATGTTAGCAATTGTTCTTCTATCTCTGTATTTGAACCCTATTTTTTTTAAAATGCTGAACATTTTATTCCAGTCTACGTTATCGAAAGCCTTTTCTAGGTCTATAAACGCCAAGTATGTTGGTTTGTTTTTCTTTAATCTTCCTTCTACTATTAATCTGAGGCCTAAAATTGCTTCCCTTGTCCCTATACTTTTCCTGAAACCAAATTGGTCTTCTCCTAACACTTCTTCCACTCTCCTCTCAATTCTTCTGTATAAAATTCTAGTTAAGATTTTTGATGCGTGACTAGTTAAACTAATTGTTCTGTATTCTTCACATTTATCTGCCCCTGCTTTCTTTGGTATCATTACTATAACACTTTTTTTGAAGTCTGATGGAAATTCCCCATTTTCATAAATATTACACACCAAATTGTATAATCTATCAATCGCTTCCTCACCTGCACTGCGCAGTAATTCTACAGGTATTCCGTCTATTCCAGGAGCCTTTCTGCCATTTAAATCTTTTAATGCTCTCTTAAATTCAGATCTCAGTATTGTTTCTCCCATTTCATCCTCCTCAACTTCCTCTTCTTCCCCTATAACACCATTTTCTAATTCATTTCCTCCGTATAACTCTTCAATATATTCTACCCATCTATCGACTTTACCTTTCGTATTATATATTGGTGTACCATCTTTGTTTAACACATTATTAGATTTTAATTTATGTACCCCAAAACTTTCCTTAACTTTCCTGTATGCTCCGTCTATTTTACCAATGTTCATTTCTCTTTCCACTTCTGAACACTTTTCTTTAATCCACTCTTCTTTCACCAGTTTGCACTTCCTGTTTATAGCATTTCTTAATTGCCGATAGTTCCTTTTACTTTCTTCATCACTAGCATTCTTATATTTTCTACGTTCATCCATCAGCTGCAATATATCGTCTGAAACCCAAGGTTTTCTACCAGTTCTCTTTATTCTGCCTAAGTTTGCTTCTGCTGATTTAAGAATTTCAATTTTAACATTCTCACATTCTTCTTCTACATTTTCTACCTTATCATTTTTACTCACACCTCTTGCGATGTCCTCCTCAAAAATCTTCTTTACCTCCTCTTCCTCATGCTTCTCTATCAATCTCCAACTATTATTAAATTTTCATCTCCTTTTACGTGTTTATTTGCTTCATCAATCTCTTCGTATACACACTCTACCTCATCATCATCATGGGCGCTTGTAGGCATATAGACGTTAACAATCGTTGTTGGTTTAGGTTTTGATTTTATCCTTATTACAATGATTCTATCGCTATGCGTTTTGAAATACTCCACTCTCCTCCCTATCTTCTTTTTCATCACGAAACCTACTCCTGCCTGCCCATTATTTGACGCTGAGTTAATTACTCTAAAATCACCTGACCAAAAGTCGCCTTCCTCTTCCCACCGAACCTCACTAATTCCTACTATATCCACATTTGTCCTACCCATTTCCCTTTTTAAATTTTCTAGCCTACCAACCTTTTTTAAGCTTCTAACATTCCACGCTCCGACTCGTAGAATGTTATTTTTTAATTTTCTGTTGACCCCTTCCTTAGTAGTCCCCACCCAGAGATCCGAACGGGGGACTATTTTACCTCCGGAATATTTTACCAAGGAAGGCGCCTCCATTATTGCTACGTGAAAATGCAGAGAGCCACATTTTCTTGGAAAAAAAGCAGCTGTAGTTTTCCATTGCTTTCAGCTGCGCAGTACTCAGAGGACTGAGTGATGTTGATACGGCCGTTTAAGTCGTCCTGACTCACGCCCCTAACAACTACTGAAAGAGCTGCTGCCCTCTTTCAGGAATCATTCCTTAGTCTGGCTCTCAACAGCTACCTCTCCGATATGGTTGCACCTTCGGTCCAGCTACTCTGTATCCCTGAGCACTCAAGCCCCCTCACCAACGGCAAGGTCTCATGATTCATAGAGGAGGATAAAGAGTATAAAGGTCCTTAAAGTAAATTTGTTAAAAACTTATAAAACTACTTTCATAATAATTTTCGAGTAGATTTTCCTCTAGGCCGACCTTTTTCTATTTATTTTCCATCTTCCTGAAGGCTTTCACCTCTGACAACAGGGTGTCTGAGGCCTCAGAGATGAAATCGTCATCTGTCTTTGGTACCACGAAGAATGTTTTGCGACTTCATCCGATGATAGCGGCTCGAGTGGAACCGACTCGGACTGCATCCAAGTCTGACTGATAATCAAGTTTCGTGAAACCAAAATCAAGTTTTTAAGTTCAGTGATGGATCCGCTCTCCGCTGACACGTAGTTATTATTTTTATTCTTTTTATTCAAAATTAAAACCGTTTGTTTATTTGAACAATTTATCATCACATAATGCTATAAAATAGACCTTACTTCCTTTTTTTCTCTTTAGCCTGCGGGAATCACCGTCAGATATTACTTCAGAGGATGATATGTTGAGTGTAAGTGAAATGTAGTTTTATACAGTCTCAGGTCGACCGTTTATGAGATGTGTGGTTAATTGAAACCTCACCACCACAGAACACCGTATCCACGATCTAGTATTCAAATCCGTGTAAAAGTAACTGTCTTTACTAGGACTTGAACGCGGGAACTCTCGATTTCGAAATCAGCTGATTTGCGAAGACGTGTTCATCAGTAGACGAACTCGGTGGGTTATGTTATTATAGACCGCTTTTCTAAAACTTTTATTTTTTTGGAATTATTTATTTAAATTCTAAATTTAAAATGTATTCTTGGAATAATTTTTTATAAATAATTACTAAATGCATAGTTTATCATAAATTTTAATAAGCACACCGATTATGCTGCGATACGTTGGTTATTTATTGTATTACTACTCAAGGTCCCTGAATCGTATAAGCCGTTTCAGAAGCCTAGTTGAGCCATAGAAGTGCCCCACGTTCATTGGAGATTATCTTTGTCCCCATTCATCTATTAATAGAATCACCTCAGTCGTATCGCTTTATCGTCGATTATTTGATTGTTACTAGTTTATGCTGCTCTCTGCTTTCTTTTATGTAAATAGTAGGAAAAGAAGAAATTATAAAGATTCCATCATTATAAATTTTCATTCGATTAATATTCAGAGACGTTTTGTAAGAATAGTTTAAAACTACTGCGTTTCATTTCGGTTTGATTGTCGTTTTTAGTAAGAGGATGTTTTTAGCGAGCGGTACAGTTATTATTTTATCTTTTAAATATTACGGAATGGAATATTTTAAGTATTGTTTATTACATTTAAGACTTATTTCTGCTGTAAGAACCGATTTATTTAAATGGAAAACTGCATATATTTTTTTTTGTCACCGAACTTTCAGTTCTGAAAGATGAATTATGCGGGTAGCTTTTTTCTAGATGGTCTTCTGAACGACCGTGTTCAAAACTGTAATCGTTTCGTGTATTTACATCTGCATAATGATGTACGAAAGGTAACTCGAACAAGTTCAGAGTACTAGTCTAAGGTAGTAGTTCGGGTATAATTATTTTTTTAAATATTGTGTAGGGGAAGCAGTATTAAATGGATTCGAAGAATGTTTAATATTCTTTAAACCTAAATCGAGTCTAATTAATTGTAGAAAATCTTTTCATTTCGTTTTTCTAACCCGCACATACGAGTATTTTCCTCTTAATACTTTGCTAGATCCCAAGCCGTTCGTAATCTTATCGTCTCGCTTTTAAGATGTTAACGTGTTTTTACCTTATAAAAGTTTTTAAACCGCGTTAACTGTTTTGGACTTTACTTGTTTGGAAAACCTCTACCGCAGAAACTAATGTTTTCTTTTGCCTTTCCTTAGTATATGCAGTCTGTTAGAAAAATATAACCGTTATAAACCCGGTTAATCACCGGTAACCCCTAGTCATTAAGAACCATTATTTATTCCTTATAGACAAATAGATGCGTTCTGTATTATTTTTTAAAATAACCTCTATATTAAATTTAATGCTCTTTTACTAAAACTTATTCTTTAGTTTATTAATCGTGTAGGTCGTTCAAGGTTACGCCCGCTATAATTTGCATTCTACACGATTCAAACGTAAATGTTTAGTGAGATTTAATTATAACTCTTCGATAATAATATAAGTAATTATAACATTTGGAAAAGAAACTTATAATGTTTTAAGAGAGATTTGTAACGTATAAACTTGAAGAAATAACATAAGAAGAGGCAAATTTGAACTCTTTTACAACTAAGGGATGTGAAAGGCGCACTGTACCGTAAAATAAGTTCATGTTAATTTTCTAACCACCCTATTAAGGGGTGCTTCACTCTATATTTACCCTTAGAACTACACATAAATTATTTCTTGATGACTAATGACAAGATATAGGTATAGGATAGTAAAGCCGTGATTAAATAGTTATATTTTTTTTGCAGGAAAAAAGCGCACGCACGCCCGCACTCCATATGTTCACAAACGTATACAGAAATACGCGTTGCCTAACCCGAAAGTAATATCGTTGTTATTAATCTCGTGTTTTATAATAATATAGGGATTACATCAGCGGTATTTCTTTGATAATTCGTACGTAGAAAACCTACTGCGACCTATCAATAACCGAACTCGATTGTAGGTGATCTTTTAAACATACGTAAACCTATATCTTCCGATATTCAATATGTAGTTGAAACGTTATAGGTGAGCTTCTAAAAAACCTACGACTCTGCCAAAATGATAAAGGAATAATAGAACAGAAAAGAGAAAAAGGCGGTTAAAGGAGAAGATGATTTTAATATAATTGTTTGTTCTAAAGTTAAATAACGACAGCTCATCCTGATTTCTACCTACCTTCTATTTTTTCCTCGTTTAATTCCCGTTACGGCTTCCTAATTTAGATTGTAACTCCTGTTATACATGTACCGGTAGCTTGATGTACATAGCGCAGGATTAAAGTCGCTTAATTATATTCCTTCATTCCTTGTTGATATTTCTATAGAAATACGAATCGAAATCATAGACCCGTCGAGAAGAATTTTGTTTATATAAATCGGTGTAAAAATGATTAAAGTGTTTTATAAATTTTTTAATGGAAGTGAAGGTCTTTTTATAAAATTATGATAACTTATTTCTACAGGTAACATC
This sequence comes from Lycorma delicatula, assembly GCF_047948215.1. Lineage (NCBI taxonomy): Eukaryota > Metazoa > Arthropoda > Insecta > Hemiptera > Fulgoridae > Lycorma > Lycorma delicatula. Next base: position 23,623,383 of record NC_134458.1, read on the forward strand.
CAAGTATTCTTATAACTATAGTTTAATCTTAAAAAATACTCCTTAATTTATCTATAAAATAAACCAATCGCTTGATTTAATGTTATAATAAATAAAAATTCCTGCATTCACATAGCAAGAAAATAATTATAATATTTGTGATTTAAATGGAGAATCATTTTTTATTTTTTATTTTAAGGCGTATTTCTTATAAAAAATAATTTGTTTTGAAATTTCATTCGGTTCATTTTGAGTTTGTTATGATGTGAAGTTCTGTAAGACTTAATTATACTGCATTCATCGAACTAAATTTTGAAGAAAGATAAAATTTTATTTTGATATTTAAAAATCGATCGAGAGCGTTTACCAGGTATGAGAATTCGGCTTTTATTTTCTATCTGGATGAAAGCAGATAAAAATTGACGTTTTTGTTTAGTAATTGTACTAATTACTGTTAATACTAATTACAATTTTACTACTAATTACAATTAGTAATTGTACTAGTTTTACAGGAAAAATGGTTTTAAAAATGTTTAAGTTTAACATTTTAAGACAGACCTGTTTTCGCTCGTTCGAAAAACGGCGTAGTTGCTTTTAGGAATAACAAGCATCTCGTTCCAGATTTACTGGGAAAAGTAAAAGCGGAGTGGTTTCCCGTCTTCTTCTTCAGCAAGTCGAATATACTTCTATTATGGTATCGTCATTCAAGACTCGTATTATATTACATGATAGATCAAGAGGCCCTAATTTATTTCATAGGTTTATTGCGCATCCAGCAAACAAGAAAGAGCCCTATTTTCGTTTCACAAGCAGTCCCTCCCCGACCGAATAATACCGAGGATACACCAGCTGTACAAGTCGTGTACTATCCTCGGCGTGAAGGACCTAAAAAGATCAGATCTACACCCTCGGAACCGATAGCAGGTCAAAGTTGGGATAGATAAAATCCCCTCTCTGGTGGTTCTAACCCCAGAGGAACCGATGTGTGTTCGAACAATCACAGAGGAAAGTTCAGAACATTCTCCGGTAAGCAAGCGCCCTTAGTCGCCTTGGAGATCGCAATATTTTTCTCTTGCGGGGACGATCAGAGATTTTAGGAAGACATCTTTACATACTGTATATTTTGTTGCGAAAAAACGTTTTTAGTGCAAGAATTAAATAACTATCTGAATACTATTACAGGTTCCTAAAGGAACGATCTCGCTATTCCGGTAATCTGGAACCGTATGGGATATGAAAGTGTGCGATTTCAACCAGCGCTCCGAAGTTTATAAACGATCGATATTTATACTCATAGGGATAAGTGACACCATTAATTCACTCGCTACAGGGACTGACCGTATAGTGAATCTACTATTCTGAGTCTATTCTCACTAGTGCCAGTCGTATCTCTGATTTTTTCCATGTGTCATAGTAATAAAACTACATCGGGGTAGACAATATTAACCAAAATTTAATCTAAACGGATTGTTTTAGCAGAGGAATCATTTTTATTCAAATCCCTACATGAAAAATCTTTATTGGGGTTCCTATCCGACATTGACTGATTCAGAGAAGGGTATAATATCCACTTTAGAAACTGGAGATATAAAAAAAAACATGATTATCGTTTTATTTTAAAAATATGACAGGATACGATATTAGAGATATTTATTTATTAACTATATCGGATCTTCTAAAAATACATCCACTAGACAACTGTTTTAAAGTTCCTTTTTTAATAAAATCATCCATCCAAAATTAACATTCTTATTAAAAAAACTCAAGAGAGTTATTAATTACCTTGAAAGATTGATAGACTGATAGACTTGATAGATAATTCATCTTGAAAAAAATTATAAAAATAGAAGCTCGATGTATTGTAAGTAATATATTCCAAATACATAAGTTTGTAATATTTAAAATTTCATTCGTTATTTATTTAGAAAGTTTTAATAATACTAATGGAATAGTCACGCTGATGGTATGATGACTTATTTGAAGGATTTATTTTACGTTAAAAAAAATTGAAGAGTATAAAAGAATTCATAAAATGATTTTATATATGTCGTTTATCAATTTAATATTAAACATCACGCTCGGATACTTAATGTAAACAAATATACCGATAGAAATAATAAATGAATAAATAAAAATATTACAGGGAGGGAACGATTTATTTTAAGAAGGAGGATTCATTCAGTTCGCGGTCTGAGTACGAGCCGGATTCGGGCCTTGGAATAAAACGGACACTACGGCTTTTTTTCTGTCTAAGCCAATAAAGACGTTATACATCCTCCTAAATGTATATTGCAGAGGGGAGAAGACCCGAAACAAGAATACTACCCCTGTCCGAAAGTGATCAATTCCTCCCTTAAATAGATAGGAGGCAGGAGGTCGCAGTGGTTTATTCATGTAATCCGATGTAATCGATGTGGCCCCCTCCTAGCTGCTCCTCGCCGATCGATGATCTAACCTCCTCAACAGTAGTGCCTGCCCCTCCCTTCACGACATTCTATCTCTTTCCTACTCCGTCTGCTTCTCTTTCGATCCATCCTTATCCTTCCCCTCAAAAGTCTCGCTTTTATTCACTTCTGTTATATACATCCACTACTCTAGTAAATTGGTCAAGTGTTTCACCCGATATAAATATTGTTCAACGCTATAGTCGTTACTGCGTCTTCAACACGTATTCGTTGCCTGCACATCTTGACCCGTAGCAACGAGTCAAGATTATACTACGAGTAGTGTAAACTTATATAAATGGACCTAAATAAATAAATTTTCTCCTTGTAGGGACGCTACACCGGCCCTACATCAGCCGTATTAAATTTAATTTTTTTTGTCCTCAGTCATCTGACTGGTTTGATGCACTCTCCAAGCTTCCCTATCTAGTGCTAGTCGTTTCATTTTGGTGTACCTCCTACATCCTACATCTCTAACAATTCGTTTTACATATTCCAAACGTTGCCTTCCTGCACAGGTTTTCCCGTCTACCTGTCCCTCCAATATCAAACCGATTATTCCAGGATGCCGTAATATGTGGCCTACAAATATGTCTCTTCATTTAGCTACATAATTCCAAACGCTTATTTCTTCATCGATTTGTCGAAAAACCTCGTATCTAAATTGTTCTTTAACCTCATTGACTGCTAGTTTTATGCAAAGATTAAAAAGTAAAGGTGATAGGGAACATCCTTGTCTGACTCCTTTTTTTATTACTGCTTCCTTTTTATGCTCTTCAATTATTACTTTTGTAGTTTGGTTTCTGTAAATGTTGGCGATTGTTCTTCTATTTTTATACTTAAAACCAAAATTTTTTAAAATGCTGAACATTTTATTCCAGTCTACGTTATCAAATGCCTTTTCTAAGTCTATAAATGTCATGTAAGTGGTTTAGTATCCTCTAATCTTCCTTCTACTATTAATGTGAGCACTAAAATTGCTTCCCTTGTCCGTATACTTTTTCTGAAACCAAATCGGTCTTCTCCTAACACTTCTTCCGCTCTCCTTTCAATTCTTCTGTACGGTATTCTAGTTAAAATTGTTGATATTTGACTAGTTAAGCTGATTGTTATGTACTCTTCACATTTATCTCCTTCTGCTTCCTTTGGTACCATGACAATAACATTCTTTTTGAAGTCTGACGGAACTTCCCTTTTTCGTAAATATTACAGACCAGTATGTATAATCTATCTATCGCTTCTTCAGCTGCACTACGGAGTAATTCTGCAGGTATCCCGATTATCACAGGAACCTTTTTGCTATTCAAGTCGTACAATTTTCTATTAAATTATGATACCAGTATTGTATCTCCCTTTTCATCCTCTTCGACTTCCTCCTCATCCACTATAACACCAGTATCTAAATAATTTCCTCCGAATAACTCTTCAGTATATTCCACCCACCTATCAACCTTTTCTTTTGAGTTATAAATCGGTATACCATCATTAATTAACACCTTATTAGATTTTAACTTACATACCTCAAAATTCTTATTCCTTTCGCTAATTTCCACTTCCTGTTTATAGTATTTCTTGAGTTTAACCAGTGTCCTAAATGGCTTCTAGAGCTGACCTAACAACGTGAGCGGACTAAGCACTGCGCCATACTCCACTGGCTTACGTGTCCCAACCGCTCACTTGTCATATATTTACTAAAATGGATAGGCGCACCCCGTCAAACACATAAAATATAAATTACATCCATAAATTTAAATTTACTTTGTCACCAAAGGAATTCGCTGTCACGCCTAGGTCGTTGAATGCCGGCAAGTACTTTTCCAACATATTAAAGCGCCTGGAGCCCTAATTGGCTGGTGGTCAGCCGTATATCTCAAGGTTAGCTTCTCACGGCAGTACGTTAGGAGTCTTTCTCTTAAGTAAACAACTGATGTCGCTAGAAGCAACCGCATCAAGGAACTTCCACACTGTCGGACAACGCGGCTCTCGCCACATTGACTCGCCACTTGTGAGTGACCAATTTTCCTCTTGACCTCAAAGTTCCAGGGTGGCCTGAGTTCTGCCAACTCGAAACCTCATCTCATATACCTCGGTCATCCTGCCTCTTCGAAACTTCCACCTGGCCGCCCGAACTTTCACCACCAAATCGATTGGGAGAGCCTTTCCTAATACGGTGGTAGCCTCGTAAGAGTTTGTTTTAAAAACACCAGTGCATACTATTAATGCTCTGCGCTGGGCACTCATTAAATTCGGAATAAGTGTTCTATTTCTCTCCAACCTTTGCGTCCAAGCGGATGCAGCGTAAGAGGTCATACTTTTGAAGACACCTCAGTACACTATGTACAAATGCGAGCCCGACAGCCCGTAATCCTTCTGAGCAATCCTCCTAAGCTTCGGCATCACAGAGATGGCGTCCGCCGCTACTTGCCTAATGTGGTTGCTAAAAAGCAACTTCTCATCAAACAAAACACCTAAGTACATATGAACCCTAACTCCGCTGATCACACAGCCTTTATGCTTAATATTGGTGTTATGACTGTATGATTATTTGTCTGAACCCTTGAGATGCAATAACATCGTCTTGGGCACAAAAATCTTTAAATTTTGAATGTCCATCCAGCCCTCTGCGGTTGACAAGGCCGCTTGCGCCCAGTCTTCTAGCTGTGGTCGTGAGTTACCACGAACTAACAGGAGGCAGTCATTGGCGAAAGCCTGGGCTGTGACCCCATCCGGGAATATCGCTCCCTAAAATCCGTCTAATACCAGGTTCCACAGCAAGGGACCGAGAACGGAGACCTGCGGGCTTCCCTTGGTGACGTTCCAACTCATATAGGACGGATCTCCAACACAAGGAAGGAAATGCTGCCTCTGTGTCAAATAAAAATTGCCAATAATAATATTTACAGCCGGCGCTTTCCACCTCGGCAAGAGCATTAAAGATGCAATCCTCGGATCCAACCCCCTTAATGAAGCCATAATATCCTAAATTTAGAAGTGAGTTCATATCGAAGCGTTCCCAGAGCCGTTCTACAACCAGCCTTTCAAGCAATTTGCCGATTACCGGCAAGAGACTGATGGGTCGATAACTGCCGATCTCACTCGGATTCTTTCTTTATTTTAGGAGCCCTCTCTTGTGTTGAGACGAAGTGATGATGATATGGCCGTTTAAGTTTATTTAGTATAATTGTTATTTTATTTTTAGAGAATGTTCACAATCGTTAGCTCTCTCGTCGGATATAGTGTTCAAAATTTTATTAATTTCTGAATATAAAATTTATTTAGATAAACCAAATCGTTGTCTCAAATTTTTCAACTACTTTTTTTATCCGGGCCACCTTTTATGGGAAAATTTCTTTGTAAATCAGATATGATAATTTATTTGCGTAAGGTCTCATAATACAGACAAATATGAATTTTTGAAATATTAACCGACTCCTAGTTTTCCCTCTTTGTTCATTCGAGCGAGTACAATATTAAATCTAATCTTATTCATCTATCTTCAATAATTATCTGTAAATTAAAATTTTAAATGTATCATTCTTTTAAATGTCAATAATGATTTTCCGTATACGCCAAATAACGGAAGCGCAAATATTCTTATTCCATTATACGATTTTCATTCTCAGATTAATTTCGAGGTCGTCATTATGTAAAAGTCTTTTTATTCTAATATTTCTTAAATTCTTATTTTAACTTAAAATAAAGGTTTCTCTTATTTCTTTTTTTTTTGATATGGAAAGGGGCTAATGACCATACATGACCGTAAACCTTCAAAAAGAGAATATTCTATTTTTGTACAACTTTACGTTTCAATTTAATAGAATATCGATGTTTTCTTTTTGTCTTTCCATTTGTTTTTTTAGGTCATCCGTCACGAAATACTTTATTCATGTATGAATATTAAAATAGATAAGTAGTACAGAAATAGGAATACTAGCGTCTTTTGTAACGTCATCCAAAATGGCGGTGGTCGGCCAACTTGGATTTGTGACGTTAGTAGCCCAGTCAACCCCTAGGGGTTTGGATTTTGTATTTGTCTGCTGTGACGTGTGACATCATGGCGTTGTGTGTGTGCGTGTGCGCGTGTGCATGTGAGAATGATCCTGGTGGCCGTGGCCGCTGCACCAGGAATTGTTTCACTGTGTTTGTGTGTGTGTGTGTGTGTGTGTGTGTGTGTGTGCGCGCGCGCGTGCGTAAGTGCGCATGCCCAAGAGTGTCAGTCGTTTTCATTGTGGCACTAGCACTGGAAGTTGGTATTTGCGTGTACCTGTGCGTGCATGCGTCACCGGAACAATACTAGCAGCAGCGGAGGAGATTTGTACGGAGCGACGTTTGGCGTGCAAGTGAGAAAAACAGCTGACAAACTCGACCTCATTGAAGGTGATCGTGATGGAGTGACGTTGGAGGGGTGACACATCTGTTGGCGATGACCAATCAAAGCACTCCATTTCGAATCGGCTCTTGCGCACAAGCCGATGTGCACGCAACACTAGCTACCTTCGGTTAACATCAACAAAAGTTAATTGTGTACGTGCGACCAACTTTTCGAAACCATCTGCCAGAGTAGAAAGAGCACTCCAGCCCTGTTTAAGATGTGGTAAAAGTTTGCTCTTCGCCTTTGCACTGATGCTGCAGGGACGCTCAACGAAATATAGAAGATGCTCTCCTGCACCGCAGCCAACACGGCAACAGAACTGCCAGGTCTTCCCTGCGCTACTTTGAACTCTTCGACCCATGGGTCCCTCTAACTTCCAGGGTGGATGTCCCTACATCCACGTCCGATTCTTTGCCCTTTGAACTCATGGAGAACGGGGAAATTTCCGCTCTCATCTTCCACTCAGGCCTAACTAATAGCTGGTCCTCTAGAATGGCCAGAGTTACCCTAGCCTTACTGACTTCAGATTTAGACATACTCTCTGTCTTCTTCATACTATAAAAGTTTTGGCAACCCCACAAATACGAGTAATGTCCGCAGCGAGCCACGGAGAACTGAGGACCTTCTATATTCCCCTGTCACTCTTCATATCTCATAGCCGCTTCTGGATCGGTTATAAGAGTACAACTACGGAATACTGCTCTCGTTCTGAAAAGAACGCAAGTAGGACTAGGGAGTATTCCGTTACTTATTACCCGTGCTTAAGACTAGAATTCGTTGCCACCACATCGCCGCGGTGAGGCGGATACGCGTCGCAAAAACCTGTACCTTATACACCACAGAAATGGAGAAAATTTCAAGTCTAACGTTTAGATCTACACAGCAGCCACAGAATGCAATCAGCTCGTCTTGAAATTATCTGAAGGTACACACATGACCTGAAAGCCAAAACACTAAATGCAATCGAAGAAGCCACATAACTCTCTGTAGGCATCAGAGGGACCGGAGAATAGACGATTACATCTCAATTCCCTCTTGAGAGAGAAGAACACCCGCCTCGAAGCGTGTCTGGTCGCTACACCTCCCCATCCGTTCATAGCCATGGGTGGCTTAATCGGAGGACATCTTGCTCAACAAACTGATCACGTTTCCTAATCATCGGTCCGGCCACGAGAGATGCCACCGATGCAGATGCCTCGAGAGACATCCACATCGGTAAATTCAGCCTTAGTCAAGTTTGCTTTCAAAGAAGACATCAGACAACAAACTCTACCACCTAGCCCTCAGGAACTAAGCTAAAATCATACACGCGAAAGATCAATGGCCCCGCGCTTAACTCTACAAATCTATCAGCACCTACAACCGTAAGTACCCACCTTACAAACGATTGTAATGAAAAGTTTGCCACGACAGCATATCAAATTCAGCCAAATTATTGCCGCGAGGAAACGAAGGAAGCCAGCCACAGTAGTCCATTGTCTGCTAGTCTTCCAACTGACTCGCAGATCAAGAAAGGAATTTACTTTTTTTAGTTCCTGACAACTCTGGTACGTTCAGCTTCGTACCGGGAACAGACCTCTTTGTCTGTCTATGACATGGTCCATAGTGTCGTCAACTCTACAATCAGGGCACAAGCCCGACTCAACCAAACCAAATCTAGCCAAACTATCTCTAAACGCTCCATGTCCTGAGAGGAATTGTGTTGAGTACCGATTGGGAGAAATCCAGGTAATTGCTGAAGCAGAAGAATCGTTCCACTTAACGTGCCAACACTCAAATCCTTGGTCTTCTATTTTTAACAAACGCCTAGAAGTGAGAAGGCCTGCCTTCTTGGAAATATACCGCTCACTTCGTTCAGTAGCTAGAATGTCAATTGGTTTTATGCCGGCAGTTACAGAGACTGCCTCTCTCTGGACAGTTCTGCAACCTCCGACAACAGCTAGCAGCAGAAGACGCTGGGCTGGCAATAATATGTTCCTACAGCATTGAAATTGAAAAACGATGAGCCCAGACGGGCGCACTGTACAACATTATGGCCTCACAGACACCATTGTAGAGAATACGCATGGTACGGTAATTTAATCCTTAATCGGGATGGATGAAACTATGAACACCAAAGAAGGCATCAATTGCCTTCCTTGCAACAAACTGAAGGTGCTCCTTAAATTGAAGTATCTCATCAAGGATGGCACCCAGATATCTCTGAACGGTAACATACCTAATCGGATGGTATGTCCATCACAACACCCGGGTAGCCTGTCACAGCTAGACGGCCTTTGAGAAGCATCATAGTGGTTTTCTCCGCACTGAAAACCATCTTATGCTGAATACTTCACAACCTTAGAACCTTATGTGCCTGTGTCACCATGAGTTCTACCTCAGCATGGGAGTTGCCCTCGACCAGCGGCAGCCCATCGTCAGCATAAGCCACGAAGCGGCAGCCGTTGGGCATCCACAATCGCATTAGAAATTCGAACTCGACGACCCAGATGAGTGGACCTAGTACACTGCTCTGTGGACAACCTTTTGAAAGGGTCTTACCTACTTTCGAGCCGCCATCACGAAGGACAACGGTTTTGTCGCTGAAATAGCTCGAGAGCGTCTGAATCTCATTTTGCGTACAACCACGTTTCTGTAATTGGAACAAGTCAGAGGGCCACCACAAGTTATTGAAGGCTCCAGATCTGTCCAGAAAAACACTGAGTACGTACTTGCATTCGCTGGCCGAAGCCAAATCCTGCAACCTAAGAATAGCGTCCTGTGTGCCTTTGGCGGGGCGGAAAACAAACTCGTCGTCCGCCAGCATATGATTGGAAGTCAGCCTGCTATACATGCGGAGATAGAAGACCTTCTTGAAAACCTTACCTACTACAGGCAAGAGCGTCAGCGGACGGTAAAAAGAGCTCACGGTGTGGTCCTTTTCGCCACGTTTGAAGAGCAATTTCAGTTCACCACGTTCCCAACATGCTGGGAAATGTCCAGTAGACAGCAACCTATTGAATACCTTAGTCAGGGGGCCAGGAATCACCGGCAATGTGCGAACAAGGAGTTCCACCGTGATACAATTCATATCCGGGGCTCTGTTTTTAGCCAGGCTACAGATTGCATGACGGACCTCCGCCTCAGTAATCTCAGAAGTCAAATTTTCAGAGCAAAAACCTTCGACGTCCTTTCGAACACGTTGATGATACGAGGTTTCATTTACCTTTGTATCATCCGGGAGCAGATCGTTCATTAGAAGAGTGAGGATACAGTCTATTTCAATCACAACACCAACCTGAGTCGAGAGAGCCGACAGAAGAAAGTTTTTTTCGTCTTTTGTCCGAGTAATCTATAAATGACACTCCATGGCTCTTTATGTCCCTACTCTTTTACAAAAGAGCGCCAGGAATCACGCTTTGAAGCCCTAACTTTATGAAAATACTCGGTCATTTTCCGACAACAGTGCGCAAGGAGAGCTGCACGCCGAACAGTGTCACCCTCACGTTATGCGGCGTTCCTTAACCGTCCCACAGTCCGCTCCATCGCGGTCCAGTACCGAGCCCACCAGCTACTCTCTCTCGACCTGTACTTCTGGAGATCGATTGGTCAGCGGTTTCAACTACCGCAGAAGAGGAATTCTCTTCTGACCAGGTCATCTAGTCTTCGGGTGAAAACTCGCATTCTAGCCTCAAGTATATTTGAAAACCAAGGCCAATCCGCTCGTCTGTGCTAGAAGCGCTCCTGTTGAACAGAGACGTATCGCCTATAGACATCGCGCAGCGCCCTTACCAAATCGAAAACTTTTAGTCGATGATTACTCGCCGTACTCATTAACTACTGACCGATTCTGAATCCTACCAGGGATATTCATACCAACGGTATCATCAATGTTAGTACCATGGAAGACCCTCTGCACTTCATCCGCACCGGCGAAAGTAGTAAATTCGCCGGCCACATTAAAGATTTCATAATTATGCTTCGCGATGAAACCTTCATCATACAGGATGATGGTCATAAAGAAGATGGATACAATTGTCCCTATATCCATCTACGATTCTTTGCTATCTGTTGAGGAGATCGACGGTAAAAGGTCGGGCCTCCTCTTCTGCTGAACTTTGTGACTACATTGTAAATCCTGCACCACCCATGGCCGGAGATCTCATTAATTGTGTAACCAGCTCTCGCTGTCTTCCTCCTACCATCTGGTTGGGCGAACCCACGGTGTGACTACAGCCGAGTACGGACACCAGCTGTCCGAGTACGGACAGCTGGTGACCTACTGTATTCCCATATCACCCTTTGTACCTCTTGGTGCTACTGGATCGGTTCGAAAATCACAGATTACGGCCCTCGTTCTGAGAAGAACGCAAGCAGGACTATGGAGTATTCTCTTGCTGGTCACAGGCTCTTGTGACCAGGAGTCGTTGCCATCTTTCAACCGTGATGAAGTGGGTACCCCTCGCAGAAATCTACACCTTATAACACCGCAAAAATCCACAAGTAATGAGTCTATAACGAAAAGTGCTAACTGCAGTCGCAGTCTAAGAATCGGAAAAACCTTGATACTGCTGGAAGGTACACACTCGACCAGCAGCCAAAAAATCACTGATAATAGACGTAATCTACAGTCCTCTGGACGCATTCAAGGAGACCAGGGATAGACGATTACAGCAGCCGATTGGGGTACTAGTGTCACAAATCCAAGATTACCGATCACCGTCATCTTGGATTAATAATGTCTTCCAAGATGGCCCATAACCGGCTACTTGGATGATGTCACAAAGACGTTACTATTCCTATTTCCGTACTACTCAGATAGTAAATTTGCGATCGTTTTTGTGTAATTATATCCTCGCTGTACAATGTTATGAAAAATATCACAATAGTTTGTCTCCATTTTTACGAGCATTCTAATCTTTATCGTCTGCTTAATTCGCTCACCCAAGTTAGGTAGCTCATTAGGAGCAGATAGGATCGAGGTCGCTATACCGTTTTTTAGAGGCACAGTAGCCGTTTTTTGGCACGGAACATTTGGTCTATGCTCTAGGGCAACCGAATGGGGTGGTGGTGGGAGAAATGCCAGCTAACCAAAAATCTTTATCGTCCAGTAAAATCAAAATTAATTTTGGCTAATTCTACCCTCATCGTTCTAGATACGTCATCTGGCGGAGAATGCAAGAGCGACAAAGATCTTGATTTTTAGCTTGCGGGTTCTCGTTCGATCAGTCTGTTGATTACTAAGAAATTCTAATTATTTTTAAAATGTAGACGATTCATAAAAGCTCTTCTGTATCATCCCAACTCACACCGGATCTGAGGGGATGGTATGCCTCGAGTTCGTTTTTAAGGACAGCGGGTGCCCAGATGCTCAACAACCATGTTAATTTGAACCAATATCTCTTTCATTTCCACCTAGCAGCTGATGAGCTGTGCGTTTGCTGGGAGTTCTAGTCAAATGGACACCTGATGTGTTTGACTACCCTGCTCTTGGTGGGGCCAGAGACCGGGCCACCGTGGAACGTAGAAGTCAACGGAAAAACTGGCCTCTCACAAGTGGCGAGTCAATGGTGCGAGTCAATGGTGCGAAAGCCACATTGTCCGACAGTGTGGGAGTTCCTGATACGGTTGCTATGTTCATCCTAGCCGTGTGGGGGAAGACACCCTTTTTGTGACGGTTCCAGTCGCTACACCGCCCCGTCCGTTCTTAGCCCTAATAGCCTTTAACAAGAGTCGTCTTTCGCCCTCTTACTTTTTACATCTTATAGTAATAAGCCAAACCTGGTTGAGATGCCACCGATGAGATCGGTAAACATTTACATCGGTGATTTTTAAACTCAGCTTTTTCCTTCGCTGTAGGCCTCGTCCGGAGATTTTGAATGTCCTACATTGTTGCCCTCTGAACTAGCTAACTGAGTTCGTGGAAGGACGAACCCCGCGCTTGCTATGTTCAACCGATATCAGTAGTTTACTTAAGGGGGGACTCCTACCGGACTGCTGTGGGAAGCTAACCTAGAGATATATGGCTGACCACCAGCCAATTAAGGCTCCAAGCGCTTTAATATGGTGGACAGTTAGTTGCTGACATTCAGCGTCCTAGGCGTGGCAGCAAATTGCTTTATAGACGAAGTAAATCTTAATTTGTTAATGTCATATATATTTTTGGTAGTTGACGGGGGTGTCCCTACCCATTTTAGTAAATGTATGACAAATGAGTGGTTGGGACACGTAAGCCGGTGGTGTATGGCACCGCGCTTAGTCCGCTCACGCTGTCAGGTTAGCTCTAGGAGCTATTTAGGAAACCGGTTGCTAAATTGTTTCGAGGCTCAGTAGCCGTTTGTTGTATATACATTCTGTTTTATGCTTTAAGCCGATCGATTGGGTTGGTAGCGGGAGAAATGCCAAGCAGTCCAATCCGAACTCATAAAAACAGTAAAAAAGAAAAAAAATCAAATGTTGTTTCTCGTGCTTTTATGTTTTATTGTAATTTATTAATTATTAGTTACGGATATAATTTGACAATATTTGTTATTTTTTTACTTAGTTAATTAAGTAAAGTTGTAAAAAATAAATATAGCGGGTGAAATATGGGTATTGCTAAACCGGCCTTTATACAAAATAAGCCGTAGGACAATATTTTTTGATATGCTGAGAGTCAGTTAATAATTTTTCATTCGTTTTTATGAGAAATACTTATCCAGTAAAATTAATTGAAAGGAAGACGACTGTTTAAAATGTTTATCGTTCCCGTTCTAGATTGTTTATCGATTTATCGAGTTCAGCGATGAACCGGTGAGCTTCACGTGTATTTCTCCTTCTGATAATCCTCTTCAAGTTTTATACTTCACGTTTCTATTTCACGTTTCCATATTCTACTTATTACTGTCTCCGAATCGATTTCCGGTTCTGTCCGTAGGTCTTTCTCCCTTTTATTTCCTGATTCAACATTTTCCCACCGGGTTTTGTTTGTTCATTCTCTTAATGTATTAAAATTAATGTTTTTATATTTTTTTAAACTGTTTTTACTATTCTTTCGATTACAGATATATTTTCTTTATATCATCATTCTTCAGCAAAAAGTCACCGACTTGAAAAACCAAACACCGAGATATTTAAAGTTAAATGTTTTACAATCACCAAAAATTCAGTTTTTTAATATTCTTGTTGCAACCCGTACTAATATTTTTAATTAACGACTTATTTTAACAGTACTGTGTTTTAAAATAAATAAATTTATCAGTCAACTGAATAATCTTAAAATATGTAAGCGACTTTTTTCCTGGAAAACCGTTTTACGGTCGTAGCAGTACCGAGGGTTTTTTCAAATCGTGAAATTTTTTTTAAGTAGGTACATCATTAACTTCATCATATGGTATTGCATTATTTTTTTCAACCAGAGTAGGTTGAAATGTCAACCGTTTAATTACAAAGTCGCTAAAGATATTTCTTCTTTTCCTCTGCGATGGGCGATATTGAGCTGTGTAAGGGTTTTTTAGTTCAATGTCGTCTTTTTGGAGCCTTCCTTTAACTTTAGCTACAAAAATATTTTTGTACGAGTTGCTGAGGTCGTACCGGTTAAAAATTATTCGAGATGTTTTTACAAATCTCATAGATTTTATTTTTAACCGGTTAACGTTTTGGCCTTCGTCAATAAGTTTGAAGTAAGTAAGCTTGAAGAAATAAGTTTATTTCGAATAAGTAATACAGGACCGACTTCTGAACTTCCCCATTTTCCGAGCGATCCATTCCACGTAAAACAATATTCTTCTTTACCGGCACCTTCATACACTGTTAATCTATGAAAAGAAATATTTCGCGAAATTGGGAGACATCAGAAGTAGGAAGTCGAAGGACTTTTATAAGGTCAAAAGTATAAGAAACAAGATTTAGTTCGGTATTAGCTCCTAAATTATCGGTATCTTTAGCGACATACCATCCTTTTTTTTTTCCTTCGGTTGAGTTAATCTCCACGCTTTCATTGTTTTTTCACTACCGTCTTTACATCGATCGTATTTCACGCAAGTAGGACGTTGATCTTTTTTTGGCTGGTAAAATGAGAAATGAAATTTTTACAGAAGTATCATCTATCGGAAGTTTCACCGGCCCGGTTTAATTTATTTTTCTGAAAAAAGATCTATGTAAAGCGCATACATTATGAGAGTAGATCGATTTTTATCTAAATACTTTCGCAAAAAAGACTTTCGAACATAATGATCTTCCAACACGTTATCTAATTCATCGCGGTTAGAATACTAATGCCTTCTCGTTGCTTGTCTCAAATCTTCTATAAAATTAACACTATATAAACGTGAAATACTCCTCGAATCAGATTCACTATTTTCCTCTGAGAAAAACTCACTAAGAATCGTAGAGACCTTTTCCTGTAATTAAGGAATAATCGCAAAGGAGTTAGCGACTTAGAATTCTATTTCTAATTGAAAATAAGCATTTTATTAGATAATAAACTTTCCTGAAATATATGTGTGATATAAGCATCATCAAGGTAAAAACAATATTTTTCAGAACTTGTAATCGTGAATTTTTGCTGAAGAACGACGATATATATCTACTTGTAATTTTATAATCCGTATTTTAAAAAATTTAATTCCACTGATTGTATCAGTTCTTTTTTAATGCGGTTTGGGGTAAACTTGGCTCAACATTATATGTCGATGTCGGTACGAATTAACTCTTTTAAATAACTTTTAAATCTCTCGTTTTCTTGAATTTTTATGATATTTCTCATTACGAAATGAATGACGGATCGATTTCATTATCATACGAGTTTTAATAACTTTTAAATCTCTCGTTATCTTCTTCCTACAAAAGTACTTATGAAAGTTTTTATATAGACGTCAATTAGCTTTCATCAGTATATAATGAATCAAATGTTCTCCGTAAAATGGACGGGGTAATACATATTAGCATAAAAAATGAAATTTAAAATTTAAAAACGCCGCAACGAGAAAAGCTAAAAAAACGTGAAATAATTAAATAACTGTATTTTTGCCTTATAATCCTCTGTGACAATGTGATATTGTTTTTAAGACAATTTAAGATTTTGATTGACCGTTGTGGGTGACCCGTAGACCATATAGATAAACCTTAGTTATCATCATAATCGCGCACAACGGTCAATTAAAATTAAATTTTGTCTTAAAAAAAGTATCACAATGTCACAGAGGATTATAAGTTAAAGATACAGTTATTTAATTATTTCACGTTTTTTAAGGTTTTTTCAACTTGGGTTTTTTAAATTTTTTATTTATTACTTTTCAAAGAGTAGTACGCCTGTGTCCAACAGCGGGGCGTTTATAAGCTGATGATGATGATGAAAGTTTAATATACTTGACTGGCGCAAATTATTTAATAATCCACACAATAACGTAGCCTTGCTGGAGTTAGAAAGGCTTAGATATATTCAAAATATTTCTAAGAATGAAACATTCTGAAGAAACATATCTGCTGCAGCGCCCCCTGGCGGCTTATAACCGTAAAATTAAGAACCGTAATCTAAGAACCTGCTCTGAGGAGATACCTATGTAATGCAAAATACCGATCAAAATCGGCCGAACCGTTCTAGAGAAATACGTGTACTGCAGCGTCTCCTGGTAGCGTATAACCCTAGGCCTATAAAACATACATTAAAATCTGCTCTGAAATGATACCTATGTAATGCAAAATCCGCATCTAAATCGGCCCGCGTAGTTTTTGAGAAAAATAGAAACACACACACACACATACATACATACAACCTCTTACCATAAACGCATATATCGTCTCCGTTCCGTCGTGGGTAAAAAGATTACTCCTTTCACATACTCCTTTAGATATTTTGGTCATTCTTGATACATCCAAAATTCCTAGTCGTGGCCTATATGTTTTTAAGTAGTTTAACTACTACATATTTTGATAGCTGCTTATGTTTCTCCGAATACGGGGGGGGGGGGCGAGATATTTCAAGAATTTGTCGGTAACTTAGTGGAATGCATCCGACGCTCCAGAAAGCCTGTGATCTTGATCGGCGATTTTATTGCTGAGAGTCGTGAGCTTGGGGGAATGATCTCTACCCCTAGGGCTACACTCTAGCGCTTATGTTTGCCACTTATGGGATGGTTGTGCATAATACTTAATCCTTGTCCACGTTCATTGGTCGTGGAAGGGAATCGGTTTTAGATCTGACTGCTACTTCAGATCGTAATGCGCCTGCTTTCAGTGACTGGAGAGTAATTCAAGAAGAGCTAGCGGTTTTCTTCGCGGTGGAGTGTTCGAGATTTGGATTTGTCCGGACTTAGCGGTGGAAGCTCACTGAGCTACAGACTAGAACTATTGTTGACGGTGTTGCAGACAATATGGATCCTAATGGCCCTATTACACCTGAAGGGCTAATGACAGCATTGCGCGAAGAGCGTCATCTTGGTGCGCTTCTGGACGGACTGGGCAAAAGACGTGTTTATTGTTGATCGAAGGATATTTCCACTAAGAGGGCGGCCATACTGGCTGCAAGACGAAAGCTACAACTATCCATTAGAAAAGGTGATAGAGCTGCGGATGATTTGCTGGTGGCTAGGGTTCCGTGCGAAAAATGACCTACTATTAAAGCGGCAAAAGCATGGTAAAGGCAAAAGCATGGTAAGACGTCGTTGGCAAGTTTGACGTGGACCAGTGGGTTGGGGGACATATAGACTGGTCATGAACAAGGAATGGCATGATATGCAAACCATACATACACGCCGCTTTACGATTGGCGAATTGGCGGAAGCTGACCGGAGACTGCACCCTGGCAAGTGTCCAGGACCTGATCTAATACCCGGTACGATTGTCAAGGCACTTGTTACACGGCACCCGTGGATCGTCTCAGACGCTTTTAATCACGCCTTGGAAGCCTGTTGTTTTCCACCTTGTTGGAAAGATAAAAGAATGGTTTTGATTCCGAAGACGATAGATGCAATACAGTAAGACCTTTGTATCGTCCCATTTGCGACTTCAATGTTGTTCGCAAGTTATTTGAACGCCTTATTGTTGATTAACTGTGGATGGAAGTCGAGGAGAAGGGTGGACTCTTCCCCGATCAATACGGCTTTGTTCGGGGGAGGTTCACTATTGATGCCCTGAGGCATGTCATTGGATGAGCAAGAGATCGTGCTGCCAGGACCTGGCATCGGAGGAAGTTTCCATTAGTGATCCTCTTAGACGTCAGGAATGCATTTGGGAGTGTACCTTGTTGTGTGATAAAGGAAGCCCTACAGGAGAGGAACATCAGTGAATACTTGCTTTGCTTAATTAATACTTACCTCCTTAATAGACGGGTAAAAACCAATACAGAAGATGGAGAGGTATCGTTTGACATGTATGACGGCGTTCCACAGGAGTCGGTTCTGAGACCACTCCTGTGGAATCTTGTCTTTGACGGCGTGTTGCAGGTGGGCTTCCATTGTGACATTGATTTGGTGGTCTATGCCGAGACAACCTGGCTCTCCTGGTTGCCAACAGAACTGAGCCAGAAGTTGAAGAGACTGCAAATTTAATGGTTGGACAAGGATACGAGTGGTTAAAGGCAAGAGACCTGACCCTAGCACCGGCCAAAACATCTGCTATACCACTCGTCGGGAGAAGGCGACACAGACACATGTCGATTAGAATTGGAGTCATCAGAATACCCACGTCTAGATCTATGAAATATCTCGGCATGCGGTTGGAGTCGAGCCACCTGTACAACGAGCACATCAAGAAGGTTACTGAGACTGCTGAGGAGATGAGTAACCACCGTAGACCGCGTACATCTAGAAGGATGTTAATTCTGTCCTATTATATTATATTTTATGTGACCCCAGCCTGGGTTGAAGGTTTCCAGTAGAAGAAGAATGTGGATAAGATATCGGCGATGTGGCGATTAGTGTGGCAACCTCCTATAGGACTGTATCTTGGAGTGCTATTGAAGTGATTACAGGTATTCCACCAGTGAAACTGAGGGCTCACATGTTAACTTGCTTATACAACGGCATGCCTAAGACTGAAGCTAAACATGTCTTACTGGACGAGTGGAATGCCTCCTCAACGGGAGTGTGTACGAGCCGAATAATACCGCGAGTACATGAATGGGTGCAGCGAGGCTTTGGAAAGGTGCACTTCTACCTTTCCCAGCTTTTGACTTGACATGGGAATTTTGAAGCCTACCTCCATCGCTTTGTAAAAGAGGGATTCCTCTGACTCTAGGTATTGTAGTGTTAGACAGACCTGAACATACTATTTTTCGGTGTTAAGAGGTGGGACGTTGTCCGACAGGGTTTGGGGCTGAGTTGGCTCACCCCTGAATTGACCTTTGAATACATGCTAACTGGAAGGAGACAGTGGGATTCGGTTGTGAAGTTAACTACGCGGATTCTTAAGACTAAAGATCGTGATTAAGGGAGTGGGTCGGCGTTTGATAGGTGGGGTTTCGAAGGTAGCCTCGCTCGGGAGAAGGAGGCTCGCTGAGGTGGGCCGTATTTGATGAGCGACCGAGTACTCCTCTTGTTGGGAAACAAAAAACCGTAGTCCCGGTCGGGCACCGGTTAGAGGTGAGGCAACATAAAAAGGACCGAGTCCTAGCCAGCGGGGGAATCCTCTGTGAGGCACGGCTTAGCCGGATCTCATGAAGTCCCCCTGGGGGTTAGAGGCCAAGGCACCCAATGTGACTGCGCAATGCTTCGGCGCAGGACCAGTTTAGTGGTAAGGGAAATTAGAAAAAAAAAGAAAAAAGTAGTATTACTAATCCCAACTTTTCTTGATATTTGTTCACCCAGTCAAATTTTCATTCATTAAACATACAAGAAATAATAATAATAATAATAATAATAATAATTTATTTAAGATCAAAATAATTTAATTATTATTAATTAATAATAAGTCAGATTATACTATTTCTCATGTGTTAAGGTACTACTAATCAGAAGTAAGATCTGGCATGAAATCAATTCTTTTGTTAATTTTTGTTTCCATTCTGTAATTCAGACGTTGATTCACTGTTACTTTTCACTAAAATTGCTTTTTTAAGATCGTTTGTAAATATATTAACACTTGGGATCCAAAATATGGCGTAAATTTAATGGTTTAATATGAAATCTAACCTAAAAAATTGAAAAAAATAGGTCCTATATTTTGATATGTTTTTTATAAGCTTCAAAATTTTTATGTTTGCATTTACTTTATGTAAACTTTACTTATATAATTTTACTCAAATTCAAATTCTCTATAAGGTTTGTCTAAAAATGTTATGTGTTTATTACTCATTTAACAAAGCTATTTTACGCCAAACATAAAATAATATGCTTTTCGACT
The DNA here is from genome assembly GCF_047948215.1 of Lycorma delicatula. NCBI lineage: Eukaryota > Metazoa > Arthropoda > Insecta > Hemiptera > Fulgoridae > Lycorma > Lycorma delicatula. The sequence continues at coordinate 23,643,477 of NC_134458.1, forward strand.
CCAATCTTTTGTCTTTTACCGTTGATTTCTACTACTAAAAACACAGTTCTGGTACTACTTTTTTCATTTTTTCAGCTTAAATTTTATATTAAAACCACTAAACTTATCTCAAAATTTGATTCCGATGGATTACAATCTCGCTTCATTATATCGAAGGCGCAGAAATCAAGGTGATATTTTTCCCCAGCCGACACGCTAACGAAGCGTTTCCGAACCTACGTTTACATAGGTATATATATATATGAAAAATGTCGGATTAAATATCTGTAATAAGTTTTTATTAAAACTTTCTAATCCATTGTTGAAATATGACACTATTTTTAAAATTACAATTACACTATCCATATTTTTGCCATAACCTAACGGTTGTAAGCGATCTGACATGAGACAAAAATCACTACTCTAAACGGCAAAATATTTGAACAAGCATACTATGCAAGATAATTGAAACTGTATCCGTTTGCCTTCTGATACGAGTCAAGTGTACTACAACGTATCGTCATCCCAAGAAAAACGAAATACAGGTGATTTTCAGATTTATAAGTAAAACATTTATTCTGATAACCGCAGAAGGGAGTATAATGTTGTACAGTGAACATCATTATTATCAAAGAAAGTACAAAAGAAGTACAACAGTTGCTTTACATGAGTCGCAGTCATAAGAAATATTGGGATAGTTTATGTTTAGAACAATTTAATATTTCTCTTTCTGTAAGGAACAAAGCATTATTTACCCAGTATCTTCATTTAGTAAGGAAAAATACAGATAAATAGCTGCTAAGGTAAGTTAAGCGTTATGAAATGCTCTGCCTGCATAAATTTTTTTCTTATTGAGATATTGAGAACGACCTGCAAAAACGTTGGATATGGTTTTATATTTAGTTAGAATAATAGCTATACAAAATAAAAAAAATCGGCTACTTATTAAAAGTATTTATCTTTTATAATAAATTTTATCAGTTTCAACAATTTTTTTTTTGAAATAAAAGGAAAATAAAATAAAGAGCGGGTAAAAAAAAAATATTGGTTTATATTGATGAGTGTACATAAAATGTATTTTTTTTTTTAACATTTCGAAGTCTAAAATTAAGCAAATTTTTTATTGTTCATAAATGAAACAAATTTAAAATTGATTTACTAATTTACATGAAAGTAGATTTATTAACAGTTAAATGAAGTGTTTATATCTTCTTTAAGCTATTTAATTTACTTTATTTTTATGTAGAAATTTGACGTTCTTTTTTCTTTTTAAGTTACTACCTTATAGAAATAAAATAACTTTTCATTTTTAATTGCGTTAGAGTAACGATTTGAAATGTAAAATTTTTTCTTAAATATTTTGTTTTTTTTCATGCACTTTCTTTATTGTTCCGTTTTTAAATAAAACTTATCCTTCATAGTTTGCATCATTAATATTACATTTTACGAATTGCAAACGATATTTTCTCTTTGTTACAGATTTTAATTTCTACAGAATCACTTATCACCAGTTAATTGAACTTGGATATTTTGTAAACGACTAATCGAACCGTTGTACGCGTAAATCGAGATAAAAACGATGACTAAATATTTTGTAGATGATAAATCTAAAAGTCTAAGACTTCACACCGTAGAATAGAAATGTAAAATATTTCTTGTGAATTCTAAAGATTAAATCCAAATAATTAACGTAATTAAGTGTTAAAAATGAAATATATCTATCTGTTAACGTAATATTGTACGTATATTTACATTCTTACAAGTTAGTAGGCGGTAACCCATCGGGCTGGTCTAGTGGTTAACTCGTCATCGCAAATCAGCTGAATTCGAAGTCGAGAGTTCTAAGGTTCAAATCCTAATGAAGGCAGTTACTTTTATTGGATTTGAATACAAGATCGTGGGTACCGGTGTTGTTCGGTGTTTTTTTTTTTTTTTTTTGTTTAACCACACAAGGCCAACCGGTAACCGCCTAGAAGACGTTGTCTCGGTTGACCTTATGTGACGCGGTGATGTCTAGCCACAATCCTTCAGCATTATCCAACCACTGGACCTTCCGAATGGGGTTCCTCCTGGTTCATTGAAGCAACACCTCCGCTTCTGGATGCCGTGATGTCTCTCCACAGGAGGGCTACCCTCCCCGTCCTTACTCCTAGTCGTGGTCCGAGTATGCCCCCATGCATACCCCAACTCACTCTTGCGTGTGACCGGGCCAAAACGTCCTCAGCAAAAGGGCTATCTCTCTGGCCTTGCACGGTTCCGCGCTTCGACCAAACTGGCTACATTACTTTTTTTAGCCATCTAGTAGTTGTTATTATATATATATATATTTTTTTTTAAAGGATCAGCACCAGCCTCGCCTATGAGGCATACAGCAGCCCCACTAAACACCCCTTACGAAAAGCGCTTATAGGGTTGCACCATTAGATGACATATATCAGGAAAGCAATACATGTGATAAGAAAACATAATTATAAAAAGGAGAAACATATAAAATCGAGACAATAAATAAACGAGGAAGGAGTACAAAATAGAAAAATAAACATAAAAGATAGTATAAAATAATATAAATTGGTAATCTACATGAAACAAAGCAATCCAGCGTGAAGTGAAAGTAACTTATATCCTAAACTTTGCACGTTCTGAATCTATCCTGGGGTTTCGGCCCATCTGTCACATTCGTAAAAAGTATGAAGCGGGGTATCCACCTGTCCGCAATAGATACAATCCGGGGTTTGTCGGATCTTGAACCGGTGCAAGTAAGCTCCAAATGTCCCGTGTCCCGAGAGGAATTGCGCAAGCTGATGTCTGACTTCACCGTGCTTCCTTGGGATCCACGGGGCCAGGCGCGGGATAAGCCTTCTTATCCATGCACCCTTTTTGGAGGCATCCCATGCTCCCTGCCACTCCTGCTCCATCAGTTGCCGTTCGACATTCTTCATTGTCCCGCCCTGCATAATGTCCCAGTCATGGAGCTGGGCAGGCTCCATGACTCTGATCTTAACCGGGAGAATGCCTGCGATTGCCCTAACCGCGTCTCCCGACAAAGTGCGGTATGCAGCCGTAATCCGAATCGCCGCACAACGTTACAAGGAGGCCGACAGACCTACATTCCTTTATCGGTCCAACGCTGTAATCCATACCGGTACGGCATACATTGCTGAAGACATCGCCACCGTCATCAGTAACTTCCTCTTGCTGGCTTGAGGTCCATTTTGTGTCATCCTCAGTCGTCCAAGTGCCACAACAGATTTTTCACTCTTCGCCGCCGCCTCACGAAGATGGGTGGTGAAGAGTCCAGACCGGTTATTCGGTGGTTGGGTTTCAATTAACCACACATCTCGATAATGGTCGACCTGAGACTGTACAAGACTACATTTTATTTACATTGAAACACATCACCCTCATTCATTCTCTGAAGTAATACTTAGGGTGGTTCCAGAGGCTAAACAGAAAAAGAGAAATTAGCAGGTGTCGTGATTTCGTATATAATAAACTTATTAATACTGGCCTAATTTACTGTCCAACAGTTAGAGAAATAGTTTCCAATTTTGGTTTTGCGAGTTTAAAATGAAACATTTTTCGTAAATCAATTTCAATATACTCTTACATTATTTATATATATTCAAACGTTAGTGACTAACAGAAGATGATATCGTATCATTAGTTTGAAGTCGTTATTAGTATTTATTTTTTATTAATATTAAGGTAAAGAAAAGTTTATATGATTGTATAATTTTCATAATCGGTTATCGGTGATTATCGTTTTTATTGTTTCTTTCTAACATATCTAAACAAATTATAGCCTGATACAGTACCCAAATTTCTGAGCTAAAGCAACATTTTTGATCTATAGCTTACGATGTAAATGAATATTTGTAAGTCTGTGGCTAGAAATCAGCCGTAGTTTCATGAAGTAACTCCACAGATTTGCTGTAAAGGTCCACAGGATTCAAGTTTTCATTTAGGTCGGCGATTAATGACAATTGTAGCGACAAAACTACCAAATTAAAATTTGCATTAAATGATGTTAATTTTTTTTTTCATTTAATCTAATTTATTCAGCTCTAAGTATTTTTATACAAAAGAGTAACTTTTGCATTTGGCTAAGGCTGGGTTTAAAAAAATCTTTTGTTATCGTATAGTTTTAGGCATCAAATTTAGCATTTGTTTTTGTTACTTTTACAAAATAACTAGTAATTCTGAATAAAAATAAAGTTTAACGTAATACGAGTATATTCTTCAGTAACAAAATACGTAGTAAATATTAATGTGTATAGTCCATTTTATTACACGATAATTTTGTTTCGCTTTAATTTTCTAATTTATTAATATAAAGGGATTTAAAAAAACAAAATATTTCGACATTTTTTGCTTACGCACATAAATTGATCGATTTACGGTCACATATACAATTCCAGTGGTCAGGTTACGTGTGACCAGCCAGAAGGAAATAAAGCATGTTTAATAAAACCATTTTTCGGTAGACCAGTAAGATATTCCGGTCACGTGAAGGGAAAAAAGAGAAATTCTCCGTACCATTACCCCGTGCGCATGTATGTATGTATATCTATATATGTGTGACCGTTGTCCGGAGAAGGAACAAAATACTGCGCGGACTGGTACAAATTACTCCAGACCTCAATATAGGGGTTGACCTACCCTCCTGCTGACCCCCTCCCAAGCCAACAACGACAATTTTCTCGGACATTTTATTTATACTCGGAGGGTGATCGTGACAAAGGAAGCTCGTTTGTCACTGCTTGTTTTACCCGCATATTTTCTTATCGGTTGAAATAATTGTATCGCTCCGTGATGTTTTGATGATAAATCTGAATAAATATCTCTATTCATCGATCGACATATCACATTACAAGTGAACATAACAAAGTATTTTACGACGTTTACTAAGTATAGAAAATTGAATGGATTAGTTTGAATGAATACTAAAAACATTTTTTAGTTTTAATTAAAAATTCTATCCTGAAAACTAAGTTACTGACCTGTACAAGTAAGACTTTATAATAACTTAAAAATTTTAGGCGTTCCGCGATAGTGTGACTACAACAAAAAAAGAGAGAGGTAGTTGGAGAGAGAGAGAGAGAGAGAGAGAGAGAGAGAGAGAGAGAGATATGTGCAAGTATACGCGTTTATATAAGTTTGTATCTGAATACAGCTTGGATTTAATTGATAATTTGGAGGATTTTCTCTTACCCCACGAAAATATGAATAAAGAAAAATTGATCGATTGTTTAGGTTAGGTCCACTATTCAATTCGTATTGGAAGTGGTTCATCGCGTCTATCGTTTAATTTAATAAATATTCTTTCAGATTAATTTTTTATTAGGAGTTTTGATAAACTCCTTTGATGTTTTTGCAAATTTACATAAAACAATAAATTTATCTAGGAAAATATTGTATCTAGAGATTTATCTGTCTACCTAGAATTATTCGTTAATTTTAAGTAACCAGACCGTTATAAAATGGCACTTATAGAATCCCGGATCAAAATTGAAGAAAAGCTTTTTGTTTTGAAAATTTTATTTTTCTTAGTTTAGCCTTTATTGAAGGGGTGTTAGATTTAGAGAAAACTTTACTTAAGCAAATTTGTTAGCCTTAACCTACGTATGAATATTATTATTCTTAAAATTTATTCCCCATCTCTAAAATATATGTGTTTTGATTTTTGGCTCCGACTCTTTTTATTTTTATTAATTTTTTTTTGTATCTTTCTTCATCACAAAAGGGCTACTAAACTTGAAGTAGCTTTGGCTCCTATTATACTCGTATGTTTCGGATCCAAACTGAGAAACAAATTTTTAATTACTTTTATAAAAGTTATACTTGACCGGCGTAGCCGGGAAAGTCATACAGTATTGCTAGCTTTTTTACTTGTGTTGTTAAATTCCATAATCGTAGAGATTGGAGACGATCTGACGAGTCACAATCCTCTCTTAAAAACCAAATATCAGTCCTTATGTATAACAAAAGTTCCACGCCAGGCTTAGTAGGAAAGCGATGAACGATGAGTTTTCCTACCTTTTTCTCAGTGACAAATGTGTGGTTGCATATCAGCATACTGAGCTTACTGAAACGCAAGTGATATTAAGCCGTACAAGTGATAACTTCTTTCTGTTTATCACGGGATTAGCTGGATAGTGACTGCATAGAGAGTGACTCTGATCGATACCATTATCTTAATCGTAACACGGATTTGAAAATTAGTTACCCTGCCAGGTGATCATTTACTCCAAGACCGTCATATTTAAAATCCCTTAATCAGTGCCTGGAATTCTAGCACTTAATTTATAACTTATACGTCAACTTCTCAGACAAATCGATGAATACCGTCCTCTATTCTATGAATAAATTCTTTAGCCGAAATTAAATCATTAATATTAACATTTATATATTGAGAAGTACCTTTTATTATTTGATTAAATTAATAAATTTAAAATAATATTATCTAATATTAGTGACATCTGATCTATAAAATAATTCAAATTGTTATACCTATTGTGTGTTGCGGCTAGTAAGTGTAGATATTACTACCATGTTGTTAAAAATTGTATAAACTACATTTTTGTTTTCTGAGACTTCTCAAAATATATGTATTAGATACTGTGACAATATCAATAAGATCTTTTAAAAAATCCAAATAAACCAAAAATACCTCCAATTTCTACTAAAAAAAAAATAATAAACTTTATATATTGTTTTTTTTTGTTAATTTTATATTAATTATATTATTGTCAATTTTATTTTTAATAATAAAAATGTTTGGAATTTTGAAAAAATGAACACTTAATGAAGTTTATAGGGTTTTTCATGTATTAATGTTGTATTTGATTTTTTAGTTTTGAATAACCACAGAGGTTCTTTTCCCTAGAATTATATTTTTCAGTTTTCTTCTGAATCTCATTTTGATATTTGAGATATAATATAACCATTAATGAAATAAAAGAAAAGCTGGCCAAGTGTCGGCATGACCTACCCGGCTACGCTAGTCAAGTGCCGATTATCAAAATAAAATTTAAGCACCGAAATTCCGAATAGAAATTTTTTTATTTTAGGGACTTCCTTATTCTCGTGGAAAATATAGAAAAAATATTTATAAAGAAGTGATCTTTAACAAAATAATAAATTTAAAAGGGAATTTTTAAAAATATTAAAAAAATAAATATAACTTTATGAAAGTAATGAAAAAAATTCCTTCTCATTTTGAGTTGGGAATATAACACAGGTGCCAAGGCTACATTAATTTTAATAATCCTTTAAGTAATGAAGTAAAATTCAACAAAAAACGTTTCATAATATTAAAAAGTTAGAACCGAAGAAAGATAGAATATGCATTTTTTAAGGGCGGGGAAAAAGTTTTCCAAATATGATCATATATAGATTAAGCTTAACAAATGTGCTAAAGTTATGATTTCTCGAAATCTAATATCTGCTTAAATAAAGGTTAAAATAAGAAAAACAAAATTTTCAAAATACTTTTCTACATTTTAGATTCTATAATTAAAAAAAAATTGTAGACATTTCATGCTAGCTGTATACATTAAGCGTAAACATTCAACAAATTGTTGAAAAATATTTAAACCGAAGGGAGATAGAGCAAGAGAAGAAAAAACCTATTTTTCAATTTTAAGAGGTGATGGTTGATTTAAAAAAAAAAATGGTTTATTTTTATATGCTTTTTAGGAAGCGAGTTTCCTTTAATAAAGTTTTCTATAAAATGACTGAAGAAAATCGAAATTGTTTTTTCGCGATATCCCCGTCGCCTTAACGAATTTTGAAAAAGATTAATTTGATCAATGGAAATATATAGAAACTACAGAATATGTTTGGCCCATATATAGAAATATTTGATCCAAATTTGAAGAAAATACGGTTCCGTCAATCCTGAGATATAAGGCCAAAAGCAGTGCGACACACATACAAACATACACTTTTTTGTCTAGATGAACTAGTAGAACCCTAAAACCTAAAAATATTTAACAAAAACCCGATCACTATTTTTAAATTATCACCATACTTCAGCGAGAAAGTAAAAATTCTCTGTATTACTGAAATTTAAATGAAATTCGGTCCACAGATTTAAAAAAAATTTAATTCTAAAAGTTATAATAAACATTCAACGAGAGGTTTTATATTATGTAATGAAGAGAAAATTGACAGTTTAGGCCAATATTTTTCGAAATTTAGCCTTAATTTTAACGTAAATTGTTTTTTCCTATATGCTTTCCTTTTCTTATACAATGTATTAGAATGAGACTAAAATAAAGCTTTTGTTAAATTTTAATAATTATAAGATACTAGATATAACTTGTCGCTGAATGGCTTCGACGCCACGTGGCACTTACTAACATTATGGTGGCCCTGAAAAGGGCCGTCCTTGTCGTCAATTTGCTTCGACAGTTCGTAATCCATAACCTTGTTGTGGGCTGTTGGGTCCGGAAGCTGGTCTCCGGCGAAGTCGGGAAGTTGCGGTTCGTCCATTGAAGTCCGACCGGGCTTTCCCTCAGCGGTAGTTGGGTTCCCACTACAGCGTGGTAGTGGTGGCCCCCAGAGCCCCGCGGTGTCGGGTCGGCGTCGGTCGTCCTTCGCCGGCGCGGTCGAGGCGGTTTTCCTCGAGCGATCCCACGCTGAGCCGCCAACTACTGCCAAGTCCGCTGACCAGGGCGATTGAAACCCGGCGAGCTGGTGCTGGAGCTAGAATGTAGCGTTCGTGTCCAGCGACTCCCTCGGCGGGCTGGCCAGGCCTGATGCTCCGGCAGGGATGTTAGCGTCCGCCGGGAGGTCCCATGTTGTACCGGCCAGGGAACTTCTTCTGTCTTCCTCCATCTTCTTCTTCTTCTTGGTCTTCTCCAGGTGGTGGTTGACGATGAATTGAAAATTCACTCCACGCTCTTTTATTGGTGCCTGAGAGTGGTGGGACTGAACCGGCGCTACGGTGAGAGAACTGCGCGGTCATCAGCGAGCTGGGGGGGGGGGGGAGCGATGCTTGTATCAGCGCGTCCGTATACTGTGCGTCCGCTCACATCGTTGCTACCGTTATCGCCCGCCGATAATAAATTTGGCATATATGTTGTAACAAACTACATACCCATCGGGTTGGTCTAGTAGTAAACGCGTCTTTCCAAATCAGCTGGTTTGGAAGTCGAGTACTCCAGCGTTCAAGTCCTAGTAAAGGCAGTTACTTTTATTCGAATTTGAATACTAGATCGTGGATACCAGTGTTCTTTGGTGGTTGGGTTTCAATTAACCACACATCTCAGGAATGGTCGAACTGAGACTATACAAGACTACACTTCATTTACACTCATAATATCATCCTCATTCATCCTCTTAAGTAATACCTGAACGGTAATTCCCGGAGGCTAAACAGGAAAAAGGTAATAAACTACAAACCCGACATCGGGGAAGGGGAAGTACAGTTAAAACATATAAGTAATGATTTAAATTTAAGAAAATCATTTATTTTTTGGGCATGCTTGGTTCTTACCGTACCGGCACCCATCTAACTCGGATCGGCTTCTAGATTAAGACATTATTCATTTTTACATACATTTAACGTAAAAATATTTCTCAAAGAAGCACTTTCCTTTATTCAAGTACTATTCTGTACATTCTTTTTGGTCGCATCGTTGGTTTCGACGCTTGTAGGTGTAATAATATCTTGAGCAGCCAAAACAATAAATACTATGGGTCAAAAATTTAAGATCGGTTAAATTTTTTTAATCTCATCAGATAAATTACTAATATTTTCGAATCTCTGCACCTAATTACTTATTTATAGTGACGACAGGGAACGAACTCCTGAGATAAGAAAAGTTTTCATTTACCCTTCCGTTTTACCGCATCGTTCGATAATTCTAATTCAGATTATAGAAACCGATTACAACAGATTTGTTGTAATTTAAAAAAAATTGCCGTTCCTGTTTTAAACAACTGCTGTTTTAAATATAATCAATAATCGGTAAACTGTTAGCACAGTTCCGAAACCGATTGATTTCAAGTACCAAAGACTACTTCATCGATGTAATTACTCTGGATTCGTAATCCGTCGTTAGAATAATGTTTAACAGTTTATAACGGATTTTTATTTTTATTTTCATTTATAAATCAGTAAATAGTATTATCAGTGTATCAGCTGCACTAAATATGGTTCTGTTCTGACTAAATCAGTTGTCAGTCCTAATTTGGACTGCAACTAGTTTTTTCTTTACTTTACCTGATATGTAAGATGAATTGCAGGTATATTTTATGAAAATAAAAGCCTATTATTCTAAACACTTCTTGAAGACTAATATTTCAATTTATATGTAGTTTTATTAACAGGTAAAGAAGTTACTTTGAAATTCTTCAAGTCGATTACACACACACAATGGAGTTAGAGTCAATGGAGTTTGAGTTACAGTCGATTCATCGCACTATTTCATTGTCTATTATAATCTCACGATAATCTCTCTCATCGATTGGGTATGCCCTGGATCATGGATCCTCCCTGGATTTCCCCAGTCAGCCGCCTCCTGCAGATTTAACCCGGGTCGGGAATTCAGAATCTGCCTGACCCACTCTACCGATATCCCAGGTCTCCCAAGTAGCAGTAAGGATCTGATACCCTTACACACTGAATAGTCCCTGCCAAGGTCAAAAGTGACTAAATCACCATGAATGGCACAAGACTTCACGTCAGCCAACCCTCAACCCGGCTCCACAACCTGGAAGAGGGATGAGCATTCCCTGTCTGTACTCTGCTCACTGTTGGGAGGTCAAGCCTCCCGACCCCGCTGAAAGTAGCGAAGCCGAGAAGCACAACCGCAACCAAATCGGACAGCTCGGAACCGTCAATTCCGTATTCTACAGGAGAGCTCCTGAGCAAAACCATTGCTCCGTTGGCCGACGGGGCCAATAATAATCATTTTTATTATTATCTATATATTCTATTATTATTATCTATATATTTTAATTCGAAAAGAATACACAAATTTACACATCATTTGACTTCAGTAGCGTGTAGATTTTAATTATGGATCGGTGTACAATGGACAGAGTTCCTTGTTTTGCTCATGAATTGAAAATGCGGCTGATTATAATGTTGTACGCATCAAATAATAAGGTTTTTAAAAGTTTCTCTCAATAATATTTAAATTGACTGTTTAAATAAGTCATTAGATCGTTAACTAGGTGATACAATTAATATCATGAAGTGTTAAAAAATGAATGTAAGGTACGGTATTTCTTTAGGCATCCGCTTTTGCGTATTACCTAGACTCGAACCCTCATTCAAAATTTCAAAAAATATCTTGTACGAAAATGTTATGTTTTTTTAATTCGTCTTCTAGAAAAATTAAAAAAATTACATGCTAAGCCAGTAAATGATAAAAAGTGTTGTCGCAAAACGGGCGAAGGCTCCTTCGTTAGAAATTACAAAAACAGCTTTTGTGAAAGTGTTTTATAGTTCGATCGCTTTAATTTTAATACCTTCAAGTTTTTTCCCCAAAATATATCCTCGGCTAATCTTAAGAAAGTACGTTTTGTTGTTTTCTGATTCAAAACGAAAAAGAAGATTTTAAGAAGAAAATCGTTTCAAAATGTCTTTTTTTCTTTAATTATCCTATTCATATAATGAAAACAAAATTCACCTTAAGCTAAGTAGATTAAATTACTTTCCTTATTAATTTTCTCTTATAAACCGCATCCTTAGTTTCCTTAATGAGTCGATGACATTTGTTTTTTGTCAAGGGAGGGTTAATGCACCGGTAAACATTATAGATGAATAAGACGACATCGTGTAAATTACATTAAAATATCTGGTAAAATAATTTCATTCGTCACTATTTCTAATCGAACAGAAATAAGATACGAATCGAGATAATGGGAACAAATTGAGATAGAAGCATTCGTTTCCGTTTTGTTTGAAAGAAAATTATATCGTAAAAATAAAATTCACTTTGCAATTTACAGAAAATAATTTAATTATAAGTATTATTGATAGATTTATCAAGAAATATTTTTTAACCGTTAATGTAATAAGATATATTTTAATGCGTTACTTTAAAAAGGATATCCTCCTTAAGGAAATACTTTGTTTATTAAAGTACAAATAATTTGATTTTAATTAATTTTCGGCCTATCTAACAAAATGTTGAAAATGTAAAACTTTCTATTGAATTATCTATACCCGATTTTGATAAATTAAAATAACAATATAAAATTCAGTCCGATTTATAAATTTCTGTTGCGGAAACCTATCTTTTTCAGAAGGTGATTTAGGCTAAAAATATAGCTGCACAAAAAATACCGCTTTAAAAAAAGTTTCCAATTGATTTATTGTACACACAGTATTATAGTTTAGCGGATAAGTATAATTTAAAACTTTCCGATAAATTCATTAAAAATTATACGGTAAATGGTTATTCAGATCGTTGCATTTCTCATTTTTTTATACAGACCGTTTTTACTATTTTATTCAGGAATATTTACTTTGAAATTTTCCGTTTTTATGGAGTGAATAAGAAAGGTTTATTGAAAGATAATTTATTAGGTCGTGGATGAATTGATATATATATAAATAAGAATTTTATTAAATATTTTTTACTTGTGCAAGTGATGTAAATTAACTCTCGAAAGAAAACGATTAACCGCTTTGTCTAACGAGAAGCAGTCCGTAATAGCATATACAAAAGCTATGTCGTTCCGAAGTTCTTATAGTACTTTCCTATCTGCATTAGTTATTTAAAAAAATTTCTAGAAATACCGGTTCGTTCCCTCGTAAAAATTATTCATTTTAACTATTTTACTCATTTAAAAAAAATCGTTTTATCAAAACGAAGAATATTTTTAATTTTAAAAAATATCCGTTTCTTGACTTAATAGTTATTTCTTTAAAAAAAAAAACGGTTTATGTCTGGAAAACGTAGATCCAATATCCCCCAAACGGGTGAAAAAAGAAGAAAACTTTACGAAATTGTTGAATATATTTTTGAATTAATTTTGGCGCGTTCAGAAAGGCTTAAAATCAAACTAAGTTAAAACGTAATCAAAGAAAAGTATAAATGATAGCTCCGTCCGTTAGTGTAAATGATATTATTTTAGTTGTTACCAGTACTTTGACGGATAGCTTATACTTAAATACAATAAAGCTAATAATAAACAAAACAAAAAGATAAAAAAAAGATAAATAAAAATCTGAAAGACCAGTAAATCGTATTCGTAGAATTGGACACTTTATTTTAAATTAAACAGATGTGACATATACTAAAAGTAAAACAAAGAACGAGCGTATCGGAATGAAAATTTAGGTCGGTCGGTTTGAAAGGGGTGTATGTCGACTGTTTGTGTTTGGAATGACATTTTACGTGCATGCGGACGTTCAATCTCGTGCTGTCTCTCTTTCTATTTGGCGTATGCGTGTGTATGTGTGCGGGCGTAGGGCTGGGGCCAGCGCTTGGTCTGTACGGGCGACTGCACCGCGCTGTAATTGAGCCGAGCGAGAGACCGCGCTGCTGCCGGTGACAGCCCTCCCGTGGGACTCACCACCAGCTGACGGACACTAACTTTTACTCTCTCTCCAAAAATCCAGAACTAAGAAAAAAAAAAGAATTGCTATTAGGAAACTTGCCCTTATCCTCATCCAGTTGAAAGCAAACATTAGATTGATACTGTAATCGCTGATCCGATGTGAGAAATCAAGGGGGTGTCAGACGCTCTTAGAAATCACGTTTTAATAAGATAGAATTAGCATAAAAGCACTGAATAAATAGATCTTCAGTAGAACCGGTTTTAAATCTAAGCAAATTTATAACAAAATATAGGCCATGAATATCAATCAAACATAAATTTCCTCGGATTTGAGAAGATCTGAACTTCAAAAATCTTATGAATTCCATTTCGAATATTTTCAAAAACCCTTTGAATTTCTGAAAATTATATTGAGGAGAATCACGATTTACTACAGTTTGATAAGATTTCAAATAAGTTATTGTGCAATATTACAGAATGGATATAATTAAACCTTCCGACAATTTGAATTGGTGACAAGGTTTTTTATTTATTATACACAATTTTTAAAAAAAATAGTTGATGCTATCATCAGTTTCTCTCTGTTATGTGCTAATGATTGAATTTGAAATTACTATATGTTGTACAATGCACTTATTTGAAAGCAAATTCTATACACTTTACAGATCTATAGAATTGAAAAACTACAAAAAATAATGTGAAATTACGATAATTGCACTTTATTACTGTATAATTTCAGAGAATATTAATATAGTAATATAGGAAAACTAAATTTATCAGTCTGCTTGAATAGAAAGAATAAAAGATGAAATTTTACGAACGATATTTAATTGTACAAAGAAATGCTATAATAAACGGTTATGTAAATAAATTCGAAAACTAATAAAACATTCGGAAACTGTTTAAGAGCATTATTTTAAAATCCTTCAAGTTGATAACTGTATCGATTCGATTGTCATAATCAGAAGAGCAAGAAATATTAGAATATGTATACAAAAGAAATTAAATGAAGAAAGTAATCTAATGAATAATAATAATAATAATAATAATAATAATAATAATAATAATAATAATAATAATAATAATAATAATAATAATAATAATAATAATAATAATAATAATAATAATTTTTTTTTTTTTTTTTTTTTTTGAGGTGGGAGGTGGAAATGCATTTACGCACGGAGTGTCGGGCTCCCGCTGATGGTATTATCCAATCACCATCAGCGGACTACCGACTAAAACCACCCCCCTTTCTACCAGGGCTCGACCCGGAACCGTTTATCACATTACTTCCGGTCGAGTCCTCCTATACTAGCCTGTTTGGTGCTACCTAATTTTCAGGACTGTCCAGGTCAACCTTTTTGGCCCTGAGTATGTTGCCGACGAATCGGGCTACGCTTTCCCAGCTGCCCAGGTCACGGAGCATCATCGCAACCACGTTGTGGGGACTCAGTGCTCCGTGATCCGCCTCTAATGTCCCTCGATCTGCCGCCCACCGAGCACATTTGAAAAAGGTGTGCTCGGCGTCGTCCCGTACACCGGGACAATACAGGCAGTCGGGGGACGGCGCTTTCCCTATGACATGGAGGTAAGCGCGGAAGTACCCGTGACCCGTTAAAAATTGGGTCATGTAGTACTCCACTTCTCCATGCCGTCGCTCCGTCCACGGTCTGACCAGAGGAATAAGCCTTGCGGTCCATCGTCCTCTGGTCTCGTGGTCCCAGGTCTCTTGCCATGCGAGGAATGTGCGAGTGCGTTCCTCGTTGGCAATGGTCACCCGGTCTCCGCCTGCCCGCCGCCTCCCGTAGATCGCCTGGCGCTCCCTTGCTAAAGTAGCAATGGGTATGACGCCGGCGACCACAAGTACTGCAGGCTCGGAGACCGTCCGATACGCGGAAGCGACTCGCAAGGCTGCGGTGCGTTGCACCTGCGCGAGCCGCTTCCGGTTTCTCGCAACTCTTAATGCCTGGGCCCACACTTCCGACCCGTATAGCAGGATGGAATGTACCGTGGACATCAGCAATCGCCGTCTGCTGGCCTTCGGTCCGCCGACATTCGCCATCAGCCGGCTGAGAGCAGTTACGGCTCTCGCAGCTTTGTCGGCGGCTGTACGAAGCTGCTCAGCAAAGCTGAGTTTCCGGTCAATCATCATACCGAGGTACTTTGCGGCCGGCTTGGTCTCGACAACCTCTACCCCGACCCGCAGGGAAAGAAGGGTGTCGATACGTTTCTTCGTGAGAACTACGATCTCCGTTTTGCTGAGAGCTAGAGACAATCCATGATCGTCCAGCCAGGCACCGACTCTGTGCATGGCCCGACTGAGCCTCAGTTGGGCGCGCTCCACGTCGCGATCTGCTACAAGTAGCGCAACGTCGTCAGCGTACCCAACCAAGGCAGATTCTTCAGGCATCTCCAGCCTCAGCAAGCCATCGTAGACGGCGTTCCAAAGGTCGGGGCCGAGAATCGACCCCTGCGCCGCCCCTGACGTGATCGTAGTCCTACGCCAGCCTGCTGCGGTCTCGTAAATGAGACCGCGGTTCCTCAGGTATGCGTCTACCATTCTCAGAAGGTATTGAGGCACATGGAACGAATGCTCCAGGGCCCGAATCATATCGCTCCATCGTGCGGAGTTGAACGCGTTTTTTACGTCCAACGTAACGAGAAGGACCACACGACGCGAAAAATGATTGTGGTCCTCTGCTCGCCGCACCGCCTCAACAACCTCCTGAATTGCGTCTAGGGTCGATCGACCCTGCCGGAAACCGTACTGGTTAGGTGACAGGCCACCTGCCTGATTCATCGCCGTAACCAGTCTTTTCTTTAACAGCTTCTCCAATACCTTCCCAGCTGTGTCAAGCATACACAATGGGCGGTAGGAGGACGGCGACTCTGGGTTTTCTTTTCCTTTGGGAATTAGCACAAGACGCGCGGTCTTCCACCTGGCGCTAAAAGACCCAGCCTTCAGACATGCATTATACATGTCTAGTAGAAGACGGGGCCTGCAGCGCCCCACTAGTTTGAGCACCTCGGCCGGTATACCGTCGGGACCAGGGGCTTTTCTACATTTCAGCGACCGTAGGACTCCTTCCAATTCCTCCATCGAGAAGAGCGAAAAGTCGCCCACGTCGCTGAAGTCCCGCTCGGCACGGACCGAGTGCGCCGGGAACAACGTCTTAACGACGTGTTCCGCTTTAGCTTCGTCTAGTGGAGCTGGTGACCGCGAGACCCCCAATCGCCGAGTTACTATCTTGTAACCTAGCCCCCAAGGGTCTGCATCCACGGTCTCCGTCAGTTCTCTCCAGCAGCGTGCCTTGCTCACGTTGATGGCTCGACGGAGCCGCTTCTTTGCCGTCTTGTACTCGGCTGACCTGGCGTTCGCGTCTATGCGATTCCTCGCACGTTGCGCCACTCGTCTTAGTCGAAGACACTCCCGGCGAAACCCCGCAATCTCCGGTGTCCACCAGTACACGGGTCGCTTCTGGTGCCTCGGCCCCCCGTGGGGCATGGAGGCGTCGCATGCAGAAGCGATCAGCCGCATAGTCGCAGCAACTACGGCTTCAGCGCCAGCGTCCCCCCCGTTGGCGAAGTTTTCAGGGGCTACCACCCCTGACGAGATCTTTGAGGAGAATTTATTCTCGTCAATTTTGTTGATGTTATATCTTTTCGCCTGCTGTGGGGGCCCCGGGCGCTCTCGTGTACCATCTAGGACTCTAAATGAGATGTATTGGTGGTCGCTACCGGTATAATCCTCGAGGACTCTCCAGTCCTGGACGAGCGTGACCAACTCTTCGGAGGCGAGGGAAATATCAGGAATGGTTTCCAAATATCCTGGGCGGCGGAACGTCGTCGTGTTCCCTGTATTGAGAATCACGAGTCCAGTACGTGCCGCCATGTCCAGAATGTATTTCCCTCTGGAGTTGGTATGCGCCATACCCCAGTCTACCGCCCTGGAGTTGAAGTCCCCAGCTACCACCATCTCACCAGCGGCAGCGAGGATGACATCCTCCAGCGCGTCAACTTTCCGGCGAAAGTCCGCTATCGAATCATTTGGGGTGAGGTAACAGCTAAAAATCGTCACCTCACCGCAGCAGATCCAAACGAAACCCTCGCCTGCGCCGTGCCTCCGAACTTGGGCTCTGCTGCGATACGGAATCCATATCGCGGCAGTCCCGAGCGAGTCTCGGAACCATTGGGAGTCGTCACGGTCCCGGTACTGCTCGCTGATCAGCACCAAATCGGCCTCCCTGTCTCTGGCTAGCTGCAGCAGCAAGTCATCAGCTAGCCGGCTCCTGTTAAGGTTGGCCTGTATTATGTTCAGCATTTTAACGGAGCCTTCTCTTCGCCTGCTCCAGGGCTGCCCGGAAGACCTGACACTCCCTTGTTCCAGGTACGTGAGCCAGCTGCGAAGCGTTCACCCCTTTTTCTTGGCAGAGCATGCACCGAAGGGGGGCCGAACACTCCTTAGCCTTGTGCTCCCCTAACCCGCACTTATGGCAGAGCCGGCTTCTGTCAGGCCCCTTGCATCCACGAGCCAGATGTCCATACCCATGGCACCTGAAACACCGTGGGACCTGTGCCCTGGATCTGATTTGGCAGTACAACCAGCCAATCCTTATCTTTGATTGGCTGAGTAGTCTGGAAGCAGCCTTCTCTCCAATTTGTATTAATGCTGCTTTCTGCCCCCTGTAATTAGCACTGGTAACACTAACTCGGCAGTCTCCTATATCTCCGAGCTCTCTTCTCAGTGCTGCTTCCATAATAATAATAATAATAATAATAATAATAATAATAATAATAATAATAATAATAATAATAATAATAATAATAATAATAATAATAATAATAATAATAATAATAATAATAATAATAATAATAATAATAATAATAATAATAATAATAATAATAATAATAATAATGCCCTGAGGTAGATAATCCCCACGTCCGGAACACAACATCTATGTTCCACGTCCAGGGCGGCAACAGCTGTACTTTTGTACATCACATATAGCTGGCTAACGGGGTTCCGAGTAAATTCCTCGGTTATGCATTGTTGAGTTTGACCTGGTTCCATCTTCAGGTCACTAAACGGACTGGATTTTTGGCTACCTGCAGGAAATGGAGTAACATATGATTTTGGAAATGGATTCATACCATTCTTAGAGCTGGCGATGTGGCGGCCAGGGTCAATGTGATTGCAGGTGTAACGGAGACCCTTCCGTTGTCCACATGCCCCCTGCGATGGCAAGCATGTAGCAATGGTGCCCATGTATGTCGGTGCATGGGAGCTCTGAAAGCTTCGGTGAGTAGGAGCCTGGAGTCAGTGCAGAGACTGCGCATCCGCTCTCTGCCAGGACATATGCCGGTTCCACCGGAGTACCGGATCGGACCTCCAAGGTTAGTAGCCCTGGAGTGGGGGTGTACCCCGGCGGCTAGCCTTGCTACAGAAGGGATCAATGTTCATGAATTTTCCTGAACAATCTAACGTGGCAGAGGGTGCACGTAAACACCCTCGTTTAGAAACCGCCGATTCGCCACAAGCGAAGCGGAAAAAAAGCAAGGAGAGTGATAAGTTAAGAAAAGATGCTGATAAAATCAGTAAAGATTTGAGAAAAGCTTTGTTTGGTAATAATCTTCCCAAACCAAGATTTTTGGTCATTACAAAAGAGAATGGTAACTTCCAAAAGGTAAGTCCATTCTTAATTGCTAGAGAGATTACAAATTGTGCTGGTGGTCCTGTCAAGGATATCCGTAAGACGTTTAACGGATTACATGTCGAAACTATAAACGACATGCAAAGTCAGAAAGTCCAGGCGTTGAAGAGGATCGGCGAATTTGCGGTTACTGTTCAACCGCATAGTACACTCAATTCATCTAGAGGAGTTGTTGTTTGCCGTGATCTTCTTAACTGTACTGAAGAAGAAATAGTGCAGGAAATGTCTAGTCAGGGAGTGACACATTGTCGCAGACTTTCTATGAGACGAAACGGTGAGATTCTTCCTTCGGCCTCTCATGTATTGACATTCAATAGGCCAAGTCTTCCTGAAAAGGTACGAGCTGGCATCCATCGGCTTGATGTACGGGCATTTATTCCGCAGCCGATGAGATGTTTTAGATGTCAACGTTTCGGACACACTGCCGCTAGATGTGAAGCGCAGGAAATTTGTATATGCGGATCGAAGATACATGAGGGTGATCCATGTAAAGACCCTCCAGTCTGCATTAATTGTAAAGGGCATCATAACTGCCGATCCAGGAACTGCCCAGTATACAAATCAGAAACAGCCATTCAGGAGGTTAAAACGCTTCAAAAAGTCAGCTACCCTGAAGCGAAGAAGATTGTAAACCTACGTACACCTAGACCATCGACTTCATACGCAGAAGCAGCTGCTGCTCCCCCCACACCTAAAATCAACGTGGAGCAGTTGCTTAATACGATGGCGCCAAGTCTCGCGACAATAATAGAAAGAATCATTGATTCCAAGATCGAGTCTACTCAACAGATACAACAAAGTAAACATGAGAAGGCTCAATCCCGGACTGACGTCGCCGACAGAAGACCCGCACCAGCGCAGTTTAAAAAACCAGCAAAATCCTCGATTATAACTCCAGCAATAGACGTAATGAAGAAAAATCTTGATCTATCCAACAAAGATCTAAAGATCACCCCGACGACGAGTCATATAGCTAAGGATACTGTGACAAGAGTACAGGAAAAATCTGCGTCAACCAAAATGGAGGTGCAAGTAACTATCGAAAAAGCACCAGACACAGACGATATTAAAACCGTACCTACAGAGGCCCCAAAAGCTCAGAGAACAACTGTGGCGAGAGCATCTGTATCAGCCGGCCCAAGCACAGCCTTAGATATCGAATCGAGTTCATCAGCCGCCGAAAGTGCATCGGTTGCAAGTTTAGACTCAATTGCAACGATGCTCACAGCACCATTGAAGCTTTCATCGCCTGATGTAAGCCGGCGAACGTCACTGGCGTCAGAAAGAGAAGACGAAGCCATGTCCGAAGCCTCAGACACTCTGTCGTCGGAAGTTGAGGCCGTTCGCAGGATGGAAAAGCGGTGTAAAAAAGGTTGGCCGAAAGGAAAGCCTAGGCGGTAATTTGTGGATTCGAAGTTAGGAGAACATAAATTTTTGAACATTTTTGATTCAAAGAAATGTGAATAATTGAACCTTTTTTTTTTATTTTTTTTTGAAGTGGGATGGGGCTAATGACCAAAGTAGTCGATGCCCCTAAAAACCTCAAAAAAAAAAAAAAAAAAAAAAAAAAAATAATAATAATAATAATAATAATAATAATAATAATAATAATAATAATAATAATAATAATAATAATAATAATAATAATAATAATAATAATAATAATAATAATAATAATAATAATAATAATAATAATAATAATAATAATAATAATAATAATAATAATAATAATAATAATAATAATAATAATAATAATAATAATAATAATAATAATAATAATAATAATAATAATAATAATAATAATAATAATAATAATAATAATAATAATAATAATAATAATAATAATAATAATAATAATAATAATAATAATAATAATAATAATAATAATAATAATAATAATAATAATAATAATAATAATAATAATAATAATAATAATAATAATAATAATAATAATAATAATAATAATAATAATAATAATAATAATAATAATAATAATAATAATAATAATAATAATAATAATAATAATAATAATAATAATAATAATAATAATAATAATAATAATAATAATAATAATAATAACCCAGGGGGGGTCCTGTCCCCCTACTGGGCGCGTCCTCAAGGTGGCGGATAGAGGAAGGCCTTGTAGATATACAGGGTAGGTGGTGTTCTTCAAAGGCCCACCCGCGGACCATAACAGGTACTTTAAATCCAACGCGTCTGTTCCAGATTGGGCGGCGTTTGGTCGGCGTCTGTTTCCCATGTTAGGGACGGCCGTTTCTAGAGGTGTCGGAGCCTTGCCCACAGGAGCTTATCCTGTTACCCATTTGTTTTGAAAATTAATGGAGTACAACGATGTGAATAAATGCCGGGGCGGTAGGGTGTTGCGGGCTGACACCCTTCGGAGCCGTCGTGATGTTCAGTCTGGGGTGAGGAGTGCTGGAGCGAGTGGCGGCGCCTCACCTAATGGTACCACAAGGCCTGGAACGTCTTCTGTGGCTTCTGTTGTGGCTGAAGTTCAGTCACCCAGTGCTGTAGAACCTCGGGGTAGGAAGCGGTTTAAATGGACAGATGAACATAATGCCTTCCTTTACCGTACCTACCTAACTATAACAAAAATGGAATCGGACATGAAACCGTATAGTGTTCCGCTGCACCAAGCGATGGTTGAGAAGTTCCCTGAGCTACGATGTAAGTCTGTCCAAAACATCCTGGATCAGCGCAGATCCCTCTTTAAGTCTAATAGGGTTCCTGCGGATGTGGTGGCGTTAATCCGAGCTGATGTTTCTAGGGAGTTGGGGTTGTTGTCTAGCCCATCTTCAGATGAAAGTACTGTAGAAGAAACGATAAGAACCGACAATCCCTTCTCCGATCAATTTGCTGAGAACGAGATGCTGTATGGTGGTATGGATCCGTCGGCCAGACAGCGTATACCAAGGCTGAGGGTTAATGGCGGAACGAGGAACATAGTGAGCCTTATTAATGAGATTCTTGAAGAAAAAGTAAGATTAGTACCCTCCATAACTGAGCTCCATGAGTTAGTGTACATCGGTGCGATTACGGCAGTCAAAGCGAATGGCCAGCGAATCGTCGCTTCTGCAATGCGTAAGAGTCCCCAGCGTCCACCTTGGGAGGAGAGACTGTGTAGGAAAGTCGATAAGCTGAGAAAAGAGATTGGTCGTTTGTCCAGTTTCTTAACATCTGCTAACCCCAGTGGAAGGATCCGATCGGCGGCGGAGTCGATAATCCGAACATATGAGAACCCGGAAAACACCACCGGCCATGAAGTTCTGGATTTGTTAAAGCAACGATTGATGGTACTGTCATGTCGGCTGCGGCGGTATCGGCAGAGTAACATGCGCCGGGAACAAGCTCACTTGTTCCGTACCAATCAAAAGGAGCTATATAAGCGGTTGCAGGTTTCACCTCAGCAACAACCTCAGGCGAACGCGTCCCCTACTAGTGAGGAGGTCTTGGGTTATTGGGGCCCGCTTTGGTCGTGTTCCTCACAGCATAACAGTGGGGAAAGGTGGATTCGTGAGGAGCGAAAACGAGTTGATAGAGTCCAGACAATGGTAGATAATTTAATCACTCTAGAAGATGTACAGGAGGCAATTAGGAAAACCCATAATTGGAGGGCGCCTGGGATTGATGGAGTGCATAACTTTTGGTACAAGCGCTTTTCTTCTGTTCACAGGCGTCTTGCAGAATTTTACTCTGCCATCTTGCGAGATGCAAGTCTAATGCCGACCTTTTTCACCCAGGGGATGACCTATCTGATCCCGAAATCTTCTACTGCGAAGGCAGATCCGTCCAAGTACAGACCTATTTCCTGTCTCCCCACAATATATAAGCTTTTTACTTCTGTTCTCACTGCCAAAATCAATAAGCATCTTGAGAGGCATCAGATCTTAGCTGAGGAGCAAAAAGGGTGTCGTCAGGGTAGTAGGGGCTGCAAAGAGCAGCTAGTGATTGATAGCGTTATCTCTGTAACGGCAAAGAGGAGTCGGGGCAGCTTATATACTGGTTATATTGACTACAGAAAGGCCTTTGACTCGGTTCCGCACTCCTGGTTGATAGAGGTCTTACGTCTCTACAAAGTCGATCCCGTTATCGTTGAGTGCCTAAGTGTCGTTATGGGTAAGTGGTGCACAAATCTTTTGTTGACTATTCCAGATAAGAACCCCGTTAAGGTTGGAGTAACACAGATCAACCGAGGCATTTTTCAGGGCGATTCCTTGAGCGCTCTATGGTTTTGCTTAGCGTTGAATCCTCTGTCTGCCATCTTACAGAAGTCCAAGAAGGGTTTTGCTCTTGGGCAGTACAGTTTTAGCCACCTCATGTATATGGATGATATTAAGCTTTTTTCTGACACTGAAAAAGGGATCCGGCAACTTGTCAAATTAGTCGAGAGGTTCAGTGTCGACATACGCATGAGTTTTGGTCTTGACAAGTGTAGGGTCAATGCTATGAAGAGAGGAAAATGGTCGCAGATTGAGGCGTGTGAAGTGCCGCAGATGGATGCTCCTGCACTCATGAATGCAATGCAGCGTGGTGAGACATATAAGTACCTTGGTTTCCTGCAGGATATTGGAATTAGCCATAGTCGAGCGAAAGAGGACCTTACATCTGGCTTCAAGAGTAGAGTAAGAGCCGTCATGAGTTCCCAGTTGAGTGGTTCTAATAAGGTAAAGGCCATTAACATATTTGCCGTTCCGTTGATTTCCTATAGCTTTGGCGTGATAAATTGGACGCGGACAGACCTTGAAGGGCTTAATAGAATGATTCGTGTATCGTTCACGCGACACCGCTCCCATCACCCGCTCAGCTCTGTCGAGCGGTTTCACCTGTCCAGGAATAGAGGAGGAAGAGGCGTTGTGGATTTGCGGGAGGCTCATGCAAAACAACTGCTGAATCTCCGGAAATACTTCCTAGAGAAGAGCCAATCCAGCTTGCTCCACGGGGTTATAGTAAAAAGTGACAGTAATCTAACCCCATTGCGCCTCGGGGATGAGAAATTTCAGCCCCTTGAGGATACCTTCTCCGAGATTAGTGTGATGGATAGGTGGCGTTCGAGGGAGTTGCATGGGAGGTACTATGCGGCGCTTATGGATGAAGCGGTTGATCGAGATGCGTCTGTGGCCTGGCTGAAGTATGCCGAGTTGTTTGCTGAGACGGAGGGCCTTGTATTTGCTATACAGGACAGGGTCATCAGCACACTCAGCTACAGAAAGCATGTCGTCAAGGATCCTGCTGTAACCATTGACCTGTGCCGTCTCTGTGGATCGACCAACGAGTCCATCGAACATGTCGTTAGCGGGTGTCAGTTTTTAGCTCCAAGGGAATATACAGTCCGACATAACAACGTGGCGAAGATACTTCATCAGAGACTGGCTTTGGACCTGGGTCTTCTCTCCGTTTCAGTCCCGTATTTTAAGTATGCTCCTCAGTCTGTATTAGAGGACGATCAGTATAAACTGTACTACGATCGTACTGTTCTGACGGACAGGACAGTGGAGCATAATAGGCCAGACATCGTTCTGACCAAGAAGCAGGAAAAAATCACCTTCCTGATTGATGTCACAATCCCATTGTCCACCAACATAGTGAAGAAGTACACGGAAAAACTAGTGAAGTATAGGGATCTTGCAGAACAAGTCAGGGAGATTTGGGACCAGGAGAGCGTAACAGTGGTCCCGGTGGTTTTGGGCGCGATGGGAGAGATTCCACGTTCTCTGCATGGTTCATTAAGATCCGTTGGAGCACCAGCAAATCTGTTCCGACCAATGCAGAAGGCTGTGTTGTTGGATACATGCCGCTTGGTCCGTCGGTCATCACAGGCTCGAGCGATAAGATAACGCCTGTTCTTGAGGGGCCACCTGATCATCATCAGATGGAACTGCAGACGGGGGACAATGGCCGTTAACATCTGGCAGTTCATAAGTTGTTATGTCTGGTATTTTATCTTTCATTCTTACATTTTACCCATAGTTTTTTTTTTTTTTTTTTTTTTTTTTTTTTTTTTTTTTTTTTTTCAATAGTTCATGCTACCATATACAATGCACGTCCGAACAATAGTTATAGCTCCTGCGCCTTGCCTATGGGCCGGCCAGATGCTTTTTACTGGGCTTGCCCAAGAAAATGATGATGATGATGATAATAATAATAATAATAATAATAATAATAATAATAATAATAATAATAATAATAATAATAATAATAATAATAATAATAATAATAATAATAATAATAATAATAATAATAATAATAATAATAATAATAATAATAATAATAATAATAATAATAATAATAATAATAATAATAATAATAATAATAATAATAATAATAATAATAATAATAATAATAATAATAATAATAATAATAATAATAATAATAATAATAATAATAATAATAATAATAATAATAATAATAATAATAATAATAATAATAATAATAATAATAATAATAATAATAATAATAATAATAATAATAATAATAATAATAATAATAATAATAATAATAATAATAATAATAATAATAATAATAATAATAATAATAATAATAATAATAATAATAATAATAATAATAATAATAATAATAATAATAATAATAATAATAATAATAATAATAATAATAATAATAATAATAATAATAATAATAATAATAATAATAATAATAATAATAATAATAATAATAATAATAATAATAATAATAATAATAATAATAATAATAATAATAATAATAATAATAATAATAATAATAATAATAATAATAATAATAATAATAATAATAATAATAATAATAATAATAATAATAATAATAATAATAATAATAATAATAATAATAATAATAATAATAATAATAATAATAATAATAATAATAATAATAATAATAATAATAATAATAATAATAATAATAATAATAATAATAATAATAATAATAATAATAATAATAATAATAATAATAATAATAATAATAATAATAATAATAATAATAATAATAATAATAATAATAATAATAATAATAATAATAATAATAATAATAATAATAATAATAATAATAATAATAATAATAATAATAATAATAATAATAATAATAATAATAATAATAATAATAATAATAATAATAATAATAATAATAATAATAATAATAATAATAATAATAATAATAATAATAATAATAATAATAATAATAATAATAATAATAATAATAATAATAATAATAATAATAATAATAATAATAATAATAATAATAATAATAATAATAATAATAATAATAATAATAATAATAATAATAATAATAATAATAATAATAATAATAATAATAATAATAATAATAATAATAATAATAATAATAATAATAATAATAATAATAATAATAATAATAATAATAATAATAATAATAATAATAATAATAATAATAATGCCGCCCTGAGGTAGATAATCCCCACGTCCGGAACACAACATCTATGTTCCACGTCCAGGGCGGCAACAGCTGTACCTTTGTACATCACATATAGCTGGCTAACGGGGTTCCGAGTAAATTCCTCGGTTATGCATTGTTGAGTTTGACCTGGTTCCAACTTCAGGTCACTAAACGGACTGGATTATTGGCTACCTGCAGGAAATGGAGTAACATATGATTTTGGAAATGGATTCATACCATTCTTAGAGCTGGCGATGTGGCGGCCAGGGTCAATGTTATTGCAGGTGTAACGGAGACCCTTCCGTTGTCCACATGCCCCCTGCGATGGCAAGCATGTAGCAATGGTGCCCATGTATGTCGGTGCATGGGAGCTCTGAAAGCTTCGGTGAGTAGGAGCCTGGAGTCAGTGCAGAGACTGCGCATCCGCTCTCTGCCAGGACATATGCCGGTTCCACCGGAGTACCGGATAGGACCTCCAAGGTTAGTAGCCCTGGAGTGGGGGTGTACCCCGGCGGCTAGCCTTGCTACAGAAGGGATCAATGTTCATGAATTTTCCTGAACAAACTCACGTGGCAGAGGGTGCACGTAAACACCCTCGTTTAGAAACCGCCGATTCGCCACAAGCGAAGCGGAAAAAAAGTAAAGAGAGTGATAGAATTAGAAAAGATGCTGATAAAATCAGTAAAGATTTGAGAAAAGCTTTGTTTGGTAATAATGTTCCCAAACCAAGATTTTTGGTCATTACAAAAGAGAATGGTAACTTCCAAAAGGTAAGTCCATTCTTAATTGCTAGAGAGATTACAAATTGTGCTGGTGGTCCTGTCAAGGATATCCGTAAGACGTTTAACGGATTACATGTCGAAACTATAAACGACATGCAAAGTCAGAAAGTCCAGGCGTTGAAGAGGATCGGCGAATTTGCGGTTACTGTTCAACCGCATAGTACACTCAATTCATCTAGAGGAGTTGTTGTTTGCCGTGATCTTCTTAACTGTACTGAAGAAGAAATAGTGCAGGAAATGTCTAGCCAGGGAGTGACACATTGTCGCAGACTTTCTATGAGACGAAACGGTGAGATTCTTCCTTCGGCCTCTCATGTATTGACATTCAATAGGCCAAGTCTTCCTGAAAAGGTACGAGCTGGCATCCATCGGCTTGATGTACGGGCATTTATTCCGCAGCCGATGAGATGTTTTAGATGTCAACGTTTCGGACAGACTGCCGCTAGATGTGAAGCGCAGGAAATTTGTATATGCGGATCGAAGATACATGAGGGTGATCCATGTAAAGACCCTCCAGTCTGCATTAATTGTAAAGGGCACCATAACTGTCGATCCAGGAACTGCCCAGTATACAAATCAGAAACAGCCATTCAGGAGGTTAAAACGCTTCAAAAAGTCAGCTACGAAGCGAAGAAGATTGTAAACCTACGTACACCTAGACCATCGACTTCATACGCAGAAGCAGCTGCTGCTCCCCCCACACCTAAAATCAACGTGGAGCAGTTGCTTAATACGATGGCGCCAAGTCTCGCGACAATAATAGAAAGAATCATTGATTCCAAGATCGAGTCTACTCAACAGATACAACAAAGTAAACATGAGAAGGCTCAATCCCGGACTGACGTCGCCGACAGAAGACCCGCACCAGCGCAGTTTAAAAAACCGGCAAAATCCTCGATTATAACTCCAGCAATAGACGTAATGAAGAAAAATCTTGATCTATCCAACAAAGATCTAAAGATCACCCCGACGACGAGTCATATAGCTAAGGATATTGTGACAAGAGTACAGGAAAAATCTGCGTCAACCAAAATGGAGGTGCAAGTAACTATCGAAAAAGCACCAGACACAGACGATATTAAAACCGTACCTACAGAGGCCCCAAAAGCTCAGAGAACAACTGTGGCGAGAGCATCTGTATCAGCCGGCCCAAGCACAGCCTTAGATATCGAATCGAGTTCATCAGCCGCCGAAAGTGCATCGGTTGCAAGTTTAGACTCAATTGCAACGATGCTCACAGCACCATTGAAGCTTTCATCGCCTGATGTAAGCCGGCGAACGTCACTGGCGTCAGAAAGAGAAGACGAAGCCATGTCCGAAGCCTCAGACACTCTGTCGTCGGAAGTTGAGGCCGTTCGCAGGATGGAAAAGCGGTGTAAAAAAGGTTGGCCGAAAGGAAAGCCTAGGCGGTAATTTGTGGATTCGAAGTTAGGAGAACATAAATTTTTGAACATTTTTGATTCAAAGAAATGTGAATAATTGAACCTTTTTTTTTATTTTTTTTTTTGAAGTGGGATGGGGCTAATGACCAAAGTAGTCGATGCCCCTAAAAACCTCAAAAAAAAAAAAAAATAAAAAAAAAAAAAATAATAATGCCCTGAGGTAGATAATCCCCACGTCCGGAACACAACATCTATGTTCCACGTCCAGGGCGGCAACAGCTGTACCTTTGTACATCGCATATAGCTGGCTAACGGGGTTCCGAGTAAATTCCTCGGTTATGCATTGTTGAGTTTGACCTGGTTCCAACTTCAGGTCACTAAACGGACTGGATTTTTGGCTACCTGCAGGAAATGGAGTAACATATGATTTTGGAAATGGATTCATACCATTCTTAGAGCTGGCGATGTGGCGGCCAGGGTCAATGTTATTGCAGGTGTAACGGAGACCCTTCCGTTGTCCACATGCCCCCTGCGATGGCAAGCATGTAGTTAAGGTGCCCATGTTCGGAGCATGGGAGCCCTGAAAGCTTCGGTGTGTAGGGGCCTGGAGTCAGTGCAGAGACTGCGCATCCGCTCTCTGCCAGGACATATGCCGGTTCCACCGGAGTACCGGATAGGACCTCCAAGGTTAGTAGCCCTGGAGTGGGGGTGTACCCCGGCGGCTAGCCTTGCTACAGAAGGGATCCACTGTTCATGAATTTTTCTGAACAAACTAACGTGGCAGAGGGTGCACGTAAACACCCTCGTTTAGAAACCGCCGATTCGCCACAAGCGAAGCGGAAAAAAAGTAAGGAGAGTGATAGAATTAGAAAAGATGCTGATAAAATCAGTAAAGATTTGAGAAAAGCTTTGTTTGCTAATAATGTTCCCAAACCAAGATTTTTGGTCATTACAAAAGAGAATGGTAACTTCCAAAAGGTAAGTCCATTCTTAATTGCTAGAGAGATTACAAATTGTGCTGGTGGTCCTGTCAAGGATATCCGTAAGACGTTTAACGGATTACATGTCGAAACTATAAACGACATGCAAAGTCAGAAAGTCCAGGCGTTGAAGAAGATCGGTGAATTTGCGGTTACTGTCCAACCGCATAGTACACTTAATTCATCTAGAGGAGTTGTTGTTTGCCGTGATCTTCTTAACTGTACTGAAGAAGAAATAGTGCAGGAAATGTCTAGCCAGGGAGTGACACATTGTCGCAGACTTTCTATGAGACGAAACGGTGAGATTCTTCCTTCGGCCTCTCATGTATTGACATTCAATAGGCCAAGTCTTCCTGAAAAGGTACGAGCTGGCATCCATCGGCTTGATGTACGGGCATTTATTCCGCAGCCGATGAGATGTTTTAGATGTCAACGTTTCGGACACACTGCCGCTAGATGTGAAGCGCAGGAAATTTGTATATGCGGATCGAAGATACATGAGGGTGATCCATGTAAAGACCCTCCAGTCTGCATTAATTGTAAAGGGCACCATAACTGTCGATCCAGGAACTGCCCAGTATACAAATCAGAAACAGCCATTCAGGAGGTTAAAACGCTTCAAAAAGTCAGCTACCCTGAAGCGAAGAAGATTGTAAACCTACGTACACCTAGACCATCGACTTCATACGCAGAAGCAGCTGCTGCTCCCCCCACACCTAAAATCAACGTGGAGCAGCTGCTTAATACGATGGCACCAAGTCTCGCGACAGTGATAGAAAGAATCATTGATTCCAAGATTGAGTCGACTCATCAGATACAACAAAGTAAACATGAGAAGGCTCAATCCCGGACTGACGTCGCCGACAGAAGACCCGTACCAGCGCAGTTTAAAAAACCGGCAAAATCCTCGATTATAACTCCAGCAATAGACGTAATGAAGAAAAATCTTGATTTATCCAGCAAAGATCTAAAGATCACCCCGACGACGAGTCATATAGCTAAAGATACTGTGACAAGAGTACAGGAAAAATCTGCGTCAACCAAAATGGAGGTGCAAGTAACTATCGAAAAAGCACCAGACACAGACGATATTAAAACCGTACCTACAGAGGCCCCAAAAGCTCAGAGAACAACTGTGGCGAGAGCATCTGTATCAGCCGGCCCAAGCACAGCCTTAGATATCGAATCGAGTTCATCAGCCGCCGAAAGTGCATCGGTTGCAAGTTTAGACTCAATTGCAACGATGCTCACAGCACCATTGAAGCTTTCATCGCCTGATGTAAGCCGGCGAACGTCACTGGCGTCAGAAAGAGAAGACGAAGCCATGTCCGAAGCCTCAGACACTCTGTCGTCGGAAGTTGAGGCCGTTCGCAGGATGGAAAAGCGGTGTAAAAAAGGTTGGCCGAAAGGAAAGCCTAGGCGGTAATTTGTGGATTCGAAGTTAGGAGAACATAAATTTTTGAACATTTTTGATTCAAAGAAATGTGAATAATTGAACCTTTTTTTTTATTTTTTTTTTTGAAGTGGGATGGGGCTAATGACCAAAGTAGTCGATGCCCCTAAAAACCTCAAAAAAAAAAAAAATAAAAAAAAAAAAAATAATAATGCCCTGAGGTAGATAATCCCCACGTCCGGAACACAACATCTATGTTCCACGTCCAGGGCGGCAACAGCTGTACCTTTGTACATCGCATATAGCTGGCTAACGGGGTTCCGAGTAAATTCCTCGGTTATGCATTGTTGAGTTTGACCTGGTTCCAACTTCAGGTCACTAAACGGACTGGATTTTTGGCTACCTGCAGGAAATGGAGTAACATATGATTTTGGAAATGGATTCATACCATTCTTAGAGCTGGCGATGTGGCGGCCAGGGTCAATGTTATTGCAGGTGTAACGGAGACCCTTCCGTTGTCCACATGCCCCCTGCGATGGCAAGCATGTAGTTAAGGTGCCCATGTTCGGAGCATGGGAGCCCTGAAAGCTTCGGTGTGTAGGGGCCTGGAGTCAGTGCAGAGACTGCGCATCCGCTCTCTGCCAGGACATATGCCGGTTCCACCGGAGTACCGGATAGGACCTCCAAGGTTAGTAGCCCTGGAGTGGGGGTGTACCCCGGCGGCTAGCCTTGCTACAGAAGGGATCCACTGTTCATGAATTTTTCTGAACAAACTAACGTGGCAGAGGGTGCACGTAAACACCCTCGTTTAGAAACCGCCGATTCGCCACAAGCGAAGCGGAAAAAAAGTAAGGAGAGTGATAGAATTAGAAAAGATGCTGATAAAATCAGTAAAGATTTGAGAAAAGCTTTGTTTGCTAATAATGTTCCCAAACCAAGATTTTTGGTCATTACAAAAGAGAATGGTAACTTCCAAAAGGTAAGTCCATTCTTAATTGCTAGAGAGATTACAAATTGTGCTGGTGGTCCTGTCAAGGATATCCGTAAGACGTTTAACGGATTACATGTCGAAACTATAAACGACATGCAAAGTCAGAAAGTCCAGGCGTTGAAGAAGATCGGTGAATTTGCGGTTACTGTCCAACCGCATAGTACACTTAATTCATCTAGAGGAGTTGTTGTTTGCCGTGATCTTCTTAACTGTACTGAAGAAGAAATAGTGCAGGAAATGTCTAGCCAGGGAGTGACACATTGTCGCAGACTTTCTATGAGACGAAACGGTGAGATTCTTCCTTCGGCCTCTCATGTATTGACATTCAATAGGCCAAGTCTTCCTGAAAAGGTACGAGCTGGCATCCATCGGCTTGATGTACGGGCATTTATTCCGCAGCCGATGAGATGTTTTAGATGTCAACGTTTCGGACACACTGCCGCTAGATGTGAAGCGCAGGAAATTTGTATATGCGGATCGAAGATACATGAGGGTGATCCATGTAAAGACCCTCCAGTCTGCATTAATTGTAAAGGGCACCATAACTGTCGATCCAGGAACTGCCCAGTATACAAATCAGAAACAGCCATTCAGGAGGTTAAAACGCTTCAAAAAGTCAGCTACCCTGAAGCGAAGAAGATTGTAAACCTACGTACACCTAGACCATCGACTTCATACGCAGAAGCAGCTGCTGCTCCCCCCACACCTAAAATCAACGTGGAGCAGCTGCTTAATACGATGGCACCAAGTCTCGCGACAGTGATAGAAAGAATCATTGATTCCAAGATTGAGTCGACTCATCAGATACAACAAAGTAAACATGAGAAGGCTCAATCCCGGACTGACGTCGCCGACAGAAGACCCGTACCAGCGCAGTTTAAAAAACCGGCAAAATCCTCGATTATAACTCCAGCAATAGACGTAATGAAGAAAAATCTTGATTTATCCAGCAAAGATCTAAAGATCACCCCGACGACGAGTCATATAGCTAAAGATACTGTGACAAGAGTACAGGAAAAATCTGCGTCAACCAAAATGGAGGTGCAAGTAACTATCGAAAAAGCACCAGACACAGACGATATTAAAACCGTACCTACAGAGGCCCCAAAAGCTCAGAGAACAACTGTGGCGAGAGCATCTGTATCAGCCGGCCCAAGCACAGCCTTAGATATCGAATCGAGTTCATCAGCCGCCGAAAGTGCATCGATTGCAAGTTTAGACTCAGTTGCAACGATGCTCACAGCACCATTGAAGCTTTCATCACCTGATGTAAGCCGGCGAACGTCATTGGCGTCAGAAAGAGAAGACGATGCCATGTCCGAAGCCTCAGACACTCTGTCGTCGGAAGTTGAGGCCGTTCGCAGAATGGAAAAGCGGTGTAAAAAAGGTTGGCCGAAAGGAAAGCCTAGGCGGTAATTTGTGGATTTTAAATTAGAAGATTGAAATTTTGTTCACTTATTTTCTTCATGGAAATATGAATTAAAGAACCTTTTTTTTATTTTTTATTTTTTGAAGTGGGATGGGGCTAATGACCAGAGTAGTCGATGCCCCTAAAAACCTCAAAAAAAAAAAAAAAAAAAAAAAAAAAAAAAAAAAAAAAAAATAATAATAATAATAATAATAATAATAATAATAATAATAATAATAATAATAATAATAATATTTAAGATAGAATATTTAACAAAGTAAAATAATACACGAAAAATATTGTTATTGACATTAAACGGTTGAATTATTTTAAAAACATTACTACGTAAAAAAAACGTTTTTTGTCAGTTACTTTGATTTTGAAATCGGTTACAGATACGTGTTTTGTCTTCTGTATTTTTTATTTATTAATTATTATCTACTGATTTCTTTCCTCTAATTCCTTATAATCTATCGACGGTTCAAGCTCACACTATTTTTAAGATTAAATTGCGATTTTCGTTGTAAAATTTCGTCTAGGGAGTTAATAATGTAGCATTATTTTGCCTCTGAGTATTGAAAGACTGTAGTCACAGCCCGAATTTTAAAACAGCTTTTTACAGGAAAAATGATTTTAGTTAATACCCTTGATAAAGGATTTGGTAAACTGAACAGCGAAGAGACGGAATTTGTAGCAAAAGGAAGCGGACGGACTTTGGCGAGAGTAGATGGTCTAAAAATCCCTAAAAAAATTATTTTTGGTTGCACCGTTCCACCTACAATGATCTATCAAAGATTATAAAACAAAAAAAAAAAAAACATGCCGTAATCGATATTTAAAACAGTGGTAACTGCTATTTCAAACGGGGATTATCACATATATCTGTACAGGTAAAAATCTGCAACGGTTAAACGCGCGATATTTGAACGTATTGGAAGATGTATTGTAACGCCTTTGAAGGTGAACGTATTGGGACACCTTAGAAAACTTCAGTTAAATCTTCAATATACTGAAATCCACCGTACAGCTTGGCAAAATTTAAAAATTTGAAAGAGCAAACAATGTTTCAGTAAATATGTTTGAGCTGAAGGAAAACAATGAAACTAAATCGGTAAAAATATACGATGTAGAAAACAAAGATCATTTTAGCTGCTACTAATAAAGAACAAAGCGATTAAATATTGTCGATACGTATTAGAATTCTCACCACTTTTCCGAACGCAGTTAACAAAAGGCGATCGTAACATAATAATATGTAATCGCTGTTCTTCTTTAAACACCGACAATATGGCAGGAAAATCATATACGGGTCTATGTTCTTGATGCATCCGTACCGTTAAAATAAGCTAACGTCTTCATTGATAAGGAAGTGTCACAGTGTAAAATTTTAGAATTGACGATAACCTACACGGTACGGTTAACAGATCGCAAAATCGGACGATAACAGAATAATATAGCACTGCACTGTAATCACTATTCCGTCGTATATCGACGTTAATGAATTTGTATGTCTCTGTTTTATTAAGTATGTATGAAATATTACTGAGCTTTGGTAATGTTTCCCTATGCAGAACCCGGTAACGTCACTTAAGGCTTATATCTTACATATATCAGAAGCCTTAAATTAAGTGAAGAAATAGAAACTAAAAATAATATGGTTGCTAAATAACAAAACGATATTAAAATGAAAACGATATCGAATCGTGCAGCAAAATGCAGTTTATTTTTTTAATTTTAATGCAATATACGTAAAACGGTTGCAGGTTTTAATATGCTGTTTGTTTGACAGTTATAAAACCGAAGAAAATAACAGCTCGGTTGTCGATAGCATAATGTGTAGGATACCTTCAGAAAGCTATTATAGCTTCTGGCTTGCGTGAATTGCAGCGCGATCCCTGGCAGCTCGCGAAGACTTGTTACCGACCGAAGCCATTGCACGTGTTGTCCAGTGTTCGGTGCGGGTTAGGTGGTCGTGACCACACTTTAACATCTGTGGCGACTTACCGGGCGTTCCTGGATACTCTGTTTCCAGATGCTCCGGAGGGTGAAGCGGAAATCAGCGTTAGGGCGGGTGAAACACCATTCCCTGGCGTTCGGACCGTGGAACCCGAAGATATAGACCGAGTGGTTTCTCGAATGGCACTAAAGAAGGCACCGGGGATTGACCAACTTGACCCGGATATTTTCCATCATTTATTGCCTGTCATAAGAGAGCCACTTGGCAGACTGTTCACGGGATGTCTAAGCTGGGGCTGCTTTCCGGCTTGGTAGAAGGTTGCTTTGGTAAGGGTACTCCTGAAACCTGGAAAGGATCCTGGTGAGGTCGGCAGTTAACGACCCATCAGCCTCTTGCCGGTTCTCGGCAAGTTGCTTGAAAGGCTGGTTGTGGAACGGCTCGAAGGAGCCATCGATATGAGCTGTATTCTAAATCGAGGCCAATATGGCTTCATGAAAGGGGTTGGCACCGAGGATTGCATCTTAAATGCGCTTACCGAGGTGGAAAGCGCCGACTGAAAATATGTTTTGGCTATTTTTATTGATATAGAGGCAGCATTTCCTTCCTTGTGTTGGAGTTATGTCCTCTATGCTTGGGAACGCCGCGATGTTCCCGAAGCCATACAGGCCGTGGTACGAGACTATCTGTCTAACCGTACGGCCCTGTTTAAAGATGCGCACCTAGTCGTGGAAAAATCCAACACCAGGGGAAGCCCGCAGGGTTCCGTTCTCGGTCCCCTGCTGTGGAACCTGGTGTTCGACGGGTTTCTGGGGTTGACATTCCCAGAAGGAGTCACGGCCCAGGCTTTCGCCGATGACTGTCTCCTTTTAGTTCGTGGAAATTCACGACCACAGCTGGAAAGCAGAGCGCAGGCGGCCTTGTCAACTGCCGAAGGCTGGATGGACATGCAAAATTTAAAGATTTCTGTCCCCAAGACGAAGTTAATGCTTCTAAAGGGCGCAGACAAATTATCATGCAGTCGAAACCCCCACATTAAGTATAAAGGCTGTGTAATCAGCCGAGTAAGGGTTCATAAGTACCTAGCGGTTTTGTTTGATGATAAGTTGCTTTTTAGCTACCACATCAAACAAGTTGCGGCGGACGCTGTCTCTGTGATGCACAAACCTAGCAGGATTGCTCGGAAAGACTACGGGCGGTCTGGTCGCCAAATGTACTTGGTGTACCAAGGTGTCTTCGAGAGTATGATCGCATACGTGGCGCCAGTTTGGGCGCATAGGTTGGACAGAAATAGAGCACTGCTTCTAAATTTAAGGAGTGCCCAGCGCAGAGCCTTATCTGTATGCACTGGTGTTTTTAAAACAACCTCCTACGAGGCTACTACCGTATTGGGAAAGGCTCTCTCAATCGATTTAGTGGTGAAAGTTCGAGCAGCCATGTGGAAGTTGCGAAGAGGTCGGGAAACTGAGGTATTTGGGATGCGGTTTCTGGCCGGGCTAGAACCGGAACGGAACGGCTATCATGATGCACCGGGTCTAAATTTCGAACAGTTGCCCATTTCCCGCCTGCGGAAGAGGCTTTGGAGCCTCGCGATGGAGGCATGGCAGCATGAATGGCACACCACGACTAAGGGAAGATCTCTGTATAGATTTATACAGGATCTGGGGGGATGTTATGGCTCAAGTTCATTTTTAAGGGGGGCGGGTGCCCAAGTGCTCACCAACTACGTGAATTTGATGCAATATCTGTTCTGGTTTCGCCTAGCGGCTGATGAGTTGTGTGTCGGCGGGGAGGTCCAGTCGAACGAATATCTAATGTTCGACTGCCCTGCTCTTGGGTGGCCAGAGACAGGGCCACCCTGGAACTTAGAGGTCAGGGGGAAAACTGGCCGCTCATAAACGCCGCATTGTCGGACAGTGCGGGAGTTCCTCGATGAGGTTGCGATGTTCAACCGTCATCGTTAGTTTGTTAAATTAAATGGGATTTATTGATTCCTGTGGCGTGTTGGTGGGAAGTCTTCCTTGAAATAATGGCTGCCATCAGCCAGTAATAAGCTCCAAGCGCTTTAAATGGTGGACAGGCACTAGCTGGCAAACAGCGACCGAGGCGTGGCGGCTTAAATTGCCGTCTTTCAATTATATGACTCGCATAGTTTTAATTTGTAACAAGGGGTGCGCCTCCCCGATCTAGTTTTAATGTGACAAGTGAGCGGTAGGGACACATAGGCGGGTGCTGTACGGCACCCAGCTTAACCGCTCACACAAGATAGGAGCTCATTAGGAGTATTAGGTAACGAGGTCGCAAATCTGTTTCGAGGTACAGTAGTCGTTTTTTGGCACCGACCATTCAGTCTATGCTCTAGGGCGACCGAATGGGGTGGTGACGGGAGAAATGGCAGCTAACAAAATAGCTTCTGGCTTGGTTACGTCCAACTTGGATGGAGTATCGATGAATTGTTGGCTAATTTGGGCAGAAAGCCCGCAGTGTTCCGTTCTCTGGGATTGCCATTCCCAGAATGAGTCACGGCCCATGCTTTCGCAGATGTATGTCTCCTTTTAGTTCGTGGTAATTCACGAGTGCAGCTGAAAAATTAACTGCAAGCGACGTTGTCAACCTCGGAATGCTGGATGCACATTCGAAATTTTAAAGATTTCTATGCCTAACACGAAGTTTATTCTGCTCAAGGGTGCAGACAAATTATCGAACAGTCGAAACCCCCACATTAATTATAAAGGCTGTGTAATCAGCCTAGTTAGTGTTTATAAGTATCTAGGTGTTTTGTTTGATAAAATGATTCTTGCCTCGCAACCACATTAGGCACGTATCAGCGGACGCCGTCTCAGTGATGCACAAACTTGGGAGGATTGCTCAGAAAGATTATGCGTTGTCGGGCCGTCAAATATAAATGGTGTACCGAGGTTTCTTCGAAAACACAGCCTTTTACCCGGTGCCTGTTTGGGCGCATAGATTGCATATGAATTGTGTGCACTTCTTCAAAATTTAAGGAATGCCCACCGCAGAGCTTTAAGTTTACGCACTGTTGTTTTTGGAACAACCTCATACGAGGCTACCACTGTATTGCGAAAGGGTCTCCCACTCGATTTAGTGATGAAAGTTTGTGCACCCATGTGGAGATTGCGGTTAGTCCGGAAGTGCGAGATATTTGGGATGCGGTTTCGAGTCGGACCAGTACAGGAGCGGAACGGTGATCATAATGCACCGGATATAATTTTAGTTATGTTGCCCATCTCCCGCCTGCGGAAGAAGCTGCAGAGCCTTGCGATGGAAGCATGACATCTTGAATGTGACAGCACAACTAAGGGAAGATCCTCGTATAAGTTTATACAGAATCTGGGAGGATGGTCTGCCTTGGACTCATTTTTAAGGGCAACGGGTTCCCAAGTGCTCACCAACCATATTAACTTGAAAAAATATCTGTATCGGTTCCGTCTGGCAGCTGATGAGCTTTGCGTCTGTGGGGAAATCCAGTCAAATGAACACCTGATGTTTGACTGCCTGCTCTTGTTTGGGTCAGATCCCGGGCCACCGTGGAACTTAGAGGTGAAGTGGAAAATTGGCCAGTCACAAGAAGCGAGTCAATATGGCGAGAGCCGCATTGTCGGACCGTGAGGGAGTTCTTAGTTGCGGTTGCTTTGTTCAAGCGGCAACCGTAGTTTGCTTTAGGAAAAGGCTCTTACCGTATTACATTGGAAGCTAACCCTGAGTATAGCTGACCACCAGCCAATTATTATGGCTGCAATCGCTATAAAATTGTGGACAGGTACTTGCTGGCATTCAGCGACCTAGACGTGGCAGCGAATTGCTATCTCTACCTAGTAAATTTTAATTTATGGATTTCATATATAGTTTTAGTAGTTGTGGGGGTGCGCCTACCCATTTTAGCAAATGTATTACAAGTGAGCGGTTAGGACACGTAAGCCGGTGGTTTATAGCACCACGCTTCGTCTGCTTTAGCTGTTAGGTAAGATCTAGGAGCTATGTTAGGATATTGGTCGTTAAACTGTTTGAGGCTCAGTAGCCGTTTGTGGCACACACATTCCATCTTTTGCTTTTGAGGGATCAAATGGGGTGGTGGCGGGAGAAATGTCAAGCAAACCAATTAGCTTCTGGGTTGGCTTAGCAACCCGGTTATCTATTTCTCTTTAAGCGTTTAAACCAGGATTTTCTTAGTTGATGTTTTTAATTGTCATTAACTTTAATCATCTGCTTCAATTAATACGTTTTTTTATCCTTATAATTTATTTTAGATTTCGATACATCTTTCTAATTTTAAATTGATTAAATTTTTACGCATATATAACTAATCAATTTAATCTTTTTAAAATATTCTGTCACGAACTTCTTACACTTTAGTTACAGAATATTATTCGGCCGGTAATGGAGGTTTTTTAATTTAGTCTAAACTTTTCTTATAATAATTTTGAAACATACTCTTGAAAGGAAAACTCTGTTTACTAATAAAATACAAATAATTTTTTTTATACTAAATTAATTTTTAGTAATTCATAATGTTATAATATATACAGAATGTGACAAAATATCTGTAATATCTTGGGAACCATATATTACTTTACGGGTATTATATTCTTAATATCAAAAGAAAGTGATTTAGTATTAAATCAAAATGCTAATATACAAAAATAAAATTATAATAATATACGACAATTTCTCGGTTTAATAATGAAATTAGCTCGATAAATTGGTATACAAAACCTTGTTTAAAATTTAATAATCACAATGGTGCATACATACAATTAAATATACATGCATACATGTATACATACAATTACATGCGTACATACAATTAAAAATCATGAATATTCTAATATATTAATACAACTATATTGTACTGCAATTTTATATTATACTTTCTATACAACTATATTTTTCTACTTGTTATTTAAATTTAATAGAATTTCAATTTTTAATCATATTTAATCAAATATTTCAACTATTTTTAAATCTATATCTTCTTAATGATTGCGTTTAAGGACGTAATGATAACGTATTTAGTTTCTTCTGTATTTATTTTGTTCATTATCTTCATCAGTAGAAAATGTACGTAAGTTTGTTACATTCTTCGTGAATTACACTACGTAAAACATAATGTGGAGAAATTTACATTATTTTAAAAGAGATATAAATACTTAAACCTTTGATGTTTAAAGTTAGTTACTTATCTTTGAAACCCCAAAATTGATTTTTGGTTTTCTATAACATTACCCATTAAATTAAATAAATCCGATAAATTTAAAAAAAAGGTCTATCTTAGTGTTTAGTCTGCTAAGATACCTTCTAATTTAAGCTGAAAAATTTAGTTTTTCGATTTTAGAAATAAAGCCTGGATCAAATGTCTTTAGTCGGTAACAAAAAGGAATTTTATATATATATATATATATATGTATATCGAGACTTATTTCTCAGTTACTTACATTTATCGGTTACATTTATAATCAATATTTTATTCAGCTTATCTTACAATTATTTTTTGTGGATATTCTAATTCTTACATGAAAAAACAATTTAACTTTAATGGTTAGAAACCAGATATTATGAATTGTATATTAAGAATTACGTGCATGAGTTCTGAAGTCGTGATGTATACTTGAACACTCCAGTCTCTAAAAAAAACATTTAATTATTATATTTAATAATACCGTGATAAAAAAATTTCCCAAGAATTTTATCTGAGTTTTTGTCTGTTAGGTGTAATATCTATTATGGTTATAAGCGGGCTAACATAGCCATTCTCAAGACAATAAGCATCCATGACAGACTCATAAAGTTAATCGGAGGAGTGAAATTGTTTCCCGTTGTCTTTATCACAGATTATATATACTGTTGCGTAACAGCATATCAAACAAGCTGAAATACAAGAGAAATATAACAGTATAACTAAAATATCGTTATTTTTGCCACAGACTATGTAGTAAACATTATTACTTCAAACGAAAACAATTCTAACCTGTACCGTCGATACATCAGATGCATTACCACCGTAATATACAGGTAGTATAAAACAAAAAAAAAAAAACAAAAACAAAATACTCCTTTCTGTTGTAAAACGATGCTTTACAATCATTGTTTTCAATCTATAGTTGTTATTTAAATCGTATAAAAATTCTGGAATCGTTATACGTATGCAACAGCCGTGTTGCTGTCAGAAAAATTGTATTCGTCTACTGTTCGGTCATCTGATATACTTGATAGAAATTAAAACCAAACCGATTTTTCAAGATAATGATTGTAATCTGACATATAAACACATTTTTTTTTGTGGAACAAGGCAAATAAATATGGCTGTACAAAAATATTCATATTATCAAGAAAACTTAATATTTTATGTCGTTTAGAATAATGTATTTGATGAAAATATTATTGTTATATTTCCCAGCTGGTCGATGCAAAAATAAGAAAAGTTTATCAAAAGTATTTTCTGAATCGATGAACTTTATGATCCATAAAAATTTACGCCGTTTCTGTATATTATTAAAATTAGTAATATAAAAGGAATTTACAATTTGAAAATATATAATTTAGTCTATTTTAAAATTTGACGCTATAAATAAAAATGTATGACGATATTAAACGCCTTAAATATTGCAAAGTGAATATGATTTAAATCAATGTGTAATTTGTGAAATCAAATGACAATATGTAATAAA
The DNA here is from genome assembly GCF_047948215.1 of Lycorma delicatula. Lineage (NCBI taxonomy): Eukaryota > Metazoa > Arthropoda > Insecta > Hemiptera > Fulgoridae > Lycorma > Lycorma delicatula. Next base: position 23,685,689 of record NC_134458.1, read on the forward strand.
TAAAGTTACATATTTTAAACTACGAAAAATAAGATTTAAAAAAAATAATATGTAATAGATTTGATTATATTAATTCATCTGAACCGCCAATACAATTTTTCTTTTTTTAACGAACACCGATTATTTTATTAAACTTAAGATTTGTTTTGATCACGCAAACGGCAGCTACTATTCTAGTACCTGGTATACAAAAGTTTACCGTTGTCAATGAAGGTAAATCAAATAATAGTAGCTAATCAGCCGGCAGCATAGTCAATGGAGCTTGACATTTTATATATTTTTTTAATAACCGTAGTAGTCTGCTACTTAAAATTAAAATTTGTGACAGTGTAGTTATAAGAAATTAATTTCATAAGGAAAAATAACAGTCGATCGATATTATTACGGTTGAATTTGTGCATTTTTAATACATGTTAATCTAAGGTCGAAGATAAGCAATGTATATGTGTGCTATGACGCTTTGGATTCATTGTCACTCAGTATTCCTTTATTTTTGGAATATGTGTTATATTAATTATAATATTCGTGTATCTAATGTTTCTGGATATTTTAAATAAAATAAAATTTATTTCTATATTATTATTTCCTTAAAGAATACTTATCCGATTTTAAAATAGAATGAACAAAATTTTCCGGCAGGCGATGCGTATTCCAATATCAAATTAATATTTTCGTTTTCTTTTTTTAATTTATATCTTAATTTTTACTAAACTGTTGTCAGTCAAGAGAACATTGCGTTCGATAACCGATTTATTTAAACAAAGCACGCAAACTTTCATCTTCTTATCGTTCAACAGTCTGTTTTCGCGAACAGGTTGGTCTTAAGGCAGAATAATAACCTTAAGGTGACATTTTTATTTCTTTGAGGAGGGGAAAAGCCTTTAACCCGTTTATATTTACGTTTATTAACTGTATTTATAATATATATATATTTTTTTATATTAATGTTTCCTTTCTCTTAATGAAATACTTTTTTTATCTGTCGAGTTAGGAAAAAAGAATTATCCGCTTCCATCTATCTTCTACTAACTCCATTCTATCTATCTTCTTTTAACTCCATTATACTAAATCCGACTTATAGTTTTTAACCTACTTATTTACTGCTCATGTAGTGTAAGAATTATTATTATTATTATAGTTTCAAAAAATGCTATTATTATTAATTTTATTGTTTTTTTAAAATATAATATTTATCTACAGATTCTACAAATAAATGAGTAGCTTATTGGTGGAGTATATCTTGTGGTAACAATAATTACAACTTTAAACATCCCTTAGTAACCTACGGAGAACACACTTACCGTACGAGTGCATATACATACGAATGAATTCCATATATACTCTGGTGTACAAATATTTATTTACTCGTAGATCAATTCGGGAGAGTTTTTTTTAAGGAATTATTGTAGTAAAACACTAATACTGTATCGATATATTCTTTGTTAACAATATTTCTAAAACGGCAAAAGATTTTACGAAGTGCTTTTATATTAAGTAAAGTTAATTGTTTTAATAACTGAAAATAGACTACTCTTGTTAAGATGTAATATACAGAACTAAAATAAATGTATTAGAATACTATGAAAATTGTAAGAAAAGATTTTAAGAAATTTAATATTTAGTACCGTAAGTAAAAAAAATATATACATTTTTTTCGTTTTTACAACTTTATAAGATTTTTAAGAGAAATTTAGCTATGCAATTTTCTATAGTACTTTTCATTTAAATAATGCAAACGTTGTTTCTTCTTTTTTTTTTGACCGGAATTATTTGAGTTAATTACGTAAAAATTATCGATTTAAAATTTATCTAGGTACATATATATATATATATATATATATATATATATATATATATACAATATTTAGACCGAGGTTTTTGAATTTTTTGACTCAGGAGGAATACGAAAAAAATAAAAATAAAAACAAGTATTAAAAAATCTGTATCCACTACGGTACTTTCCTTGTATTGTATTCTTTAATATTATAGCCGGCGAAATAATTAATCGATAATTTTTATGTAATTAACTCAAATAAATCCAGTCAAAAAAGAAAGAAGAAACAACGTTTGCATTATTGAAATGAAAAGTACTATGGAAAACTTCATAGCTAAATTTCACATAAAAATCATTTTCATAGTATTCTAATACATTTATTTATGTTCTGTATATTACATCTTAACAAGAGTAGTCTATTTTCAGTTATTAAAACAATTAACTTTACTTAATATAAAAGCACTTCGAATATTAATGGAAACAAAGTAAAATTTGTAGAAAAATTTAAATATCTTGGAGAGATCATTACCTGTAATTGTAACGAAAAACAAAATTGGACTGAAAGACTTAATAAATTATTTAAAGTGCTACAAGTAACCAAAAATACTTACAAAAAAAAATCGTTCCCGATTAACACTAAAATTAGACATTACAAAACTGTGGATAAACCAGTAATTACTTATGCGAGCGAGACTTTATTTAGATTAAATCAGAAAAATAGGATTGAACGTTTGCTTAAAGTTGAACGGAGGATTCTTAGAACCTGCATAAACAAAAAATATAAACATGAAAATCAGGACAGATTCTGTACGAAAACTTGGAATCCTTAATTGAAACTATGAAAAAGAAGCGAAATTCCTTCTGTGCACACTTGTTAAGGTTACCGCAGGATAGGATTACTAAGAGAATTATCGATCAATTTTGGTCTTTAAAAAATCCGCCGTTATGGATCAAAGAAATTAAAGAAGACATGCAAGAATTAAATTTGACTTACGAAGATTTACTTAATAAATCCGAAAAATTAAAATTTGTTATTAAAGATCCGAATACCGACTTTAAAGTAAGAACTTTTAATTATACAAAAGGGGTTTATTCAGAAAATGATCGTAAAGCAAGATCGTTAAGAATGACTAAATATTGGGAGAAAGTAAAAGCTAAAAACTTAAAGGCCAAAAGATCGGCAAAAAAGACTTGAATTATTTTGACTAAAGTGGTCCTTTGCGGCCTTAAAAGTTAAAAAAAAGCACTTTGTAAAATCTTATGTCATTTTAGAAATATTGTTAACAAAGAATTTATATTGATACAGTATTAGTGTTTTACTACAATAATTCATTAAAAAAAACTCTCCCGAATTGATCTACGAGTAAATAAATATTTGTACACCAGAGTATATATGGAATTCATTCGTATGTATATACACTCGTACGGTAAGTGTTCTCCGTAGATTACTAAGGGATGTTTAAAGTTGTAATTATTGTTACCACAAGATATACTCCACCAATGAGCTACTCATTTATCTGTAGAATCTGTAGATAATTATTATATTTAATAAAAAAAACAATAAAATTAATATTTTTTTAAACTATAATAATAATAATTCTTACACTACATGGGCAGGAAATAAGTAGGTTGAAGAACTATGAATTAAAAAAAAGAAAAAGAACCAGTTAAACATACTTAGGATAATGAAACCGTAGAATTAAAAGTAAATCTTAAATTTAAATAGCTTTTTGGATTTTTATTAGTGTTACTATTCAAACGTTTATTTTAGCAATGAGACTGATTTCATAAGGGTGTTATCGCGCCTTGGGCCTCGCCTAAACATTACACAATATTTCAAGCGGTAGTGATGAAGCGGGTGATGATCTCCATGATTGATGTCGTACAGACGGGGATGAGTAAGCCAAGGGGTTAAAGTTTATAGCATCCCCGGTTACAGTCCACTGAATACACCAATTCAGCAACGGTCTTCTTTTCTCACCCGTACACTTTATTAATTGAACAGTCAGACGTTGGACCACCCTTAACTCTCTTTGGCAACATTGCCAGACCGTACGCAAATTTGAAGTATTTACTAATAATACCCGCATACTAGTAGGTATGTATAACCTGGTAATCGATAATTTTTCAACGCCTATATTCCTAATTTTCTCAATCGACTTATCTTTTATTCGGTTTTTTCTTTTATGCCTCTTAATGTTAGGTATTTTCATAAAAAATTAACTTGTCTTCGTGATTCGTTAGCGTTGTTAGATTTCATTGCATTATAAAGCACTTTCGACTTAAACGGCTTACAAAAATTTCTGTTAAGTACGTAAACTTAAATTTCTTTACAAGCTAAAGTAGAATGTTGTTTTATTTATTTATTTTTGAAAAAACTATTTTGGTTTTTTGTCCCCGATTTCATAATACGTGCAACTTTTTAAAATTAAATAAAAGTTACTTTCAAATTTTTAAACTCTACTCGATTGAAATCTATACTAATACGTAATGAAAAATGAATTTTCTAAAAATGAAAACCGGCAAAGAATTACGTGAATTTTCCGCCTACAACGGTTAAGTATAACTTTTATAAAGTATAACTTTTATGTAACTAATGAAAAAAAATTGCTTCTCATTTTGGCTCCGGAATATAAATTAGATGCCAAATTTGTTTTAGTTTTGGCTATTAAAACTAAAACAAATTTGGTATCTGTTTGACAAATTTTGGCTTAAAGGACTATTCTTTAAGCGATAAAAAAAAGTTCAAAAAAAAATTTAATTGTAGGAATTAAAATTCTTAGAGGAAAGTTAGAGAAAGAGAAGAATGTTAGAGATGGGGAATAAATTTTAAGAAAATCTTTTCTAAAAATATTCATATGTAGGTTAAGCTTAACAGATTTTATTAAGTAAAGTTTTCTCTAAATCTACCACCCCCTACAGTAAAGGCTAAAATAAGAAAAATAAAATTTACAAAACACTTCTCTGCATTTTACATCCGGGCTCTATAATTTAAAAAAAAAAAAAAAACATTGTAGACATATTTCTTAGCGTATACTCGAGCCTTTAAGTATAAAGGCTGTGTGATTACACAGCCTTTATACTTAATACGAGGATTACTACTGTATAATAATATGTTTGCACCTTTGAGAAGCATAACCTTCGTCTCGGGCACGGTATTTAAAAGCGCATGGAGTGTAGGGAGGAGGTGGAATTGATGGCGGAGCTAATCGGCCAGGCCATCAAGACTGGCTGTGACGAGGTCCTACGGCAGCCTAGGCCAATGGACAGACCCGTCATAAGCAGCCAGTCCGCTGATCTGAGCGTGCCTGGAGCCTACATGACCCCATTTTCCGGGGGGTCGTCTGTGGAAGGCAGACGGAGGCCCGGCAAGAAATGGTGGTCCTCTGAACTTAACGTGCTGCGCGCAAGAGTGAGGTCCGCGCGGATAAGGTACCAGCGCTGCCCCCTAACGGAGAATATCGTTAACCACGTGCGCGCTGAGCGTCTTCGGATCTACCGGCGTGCCCGTAATACATATGTTCACGCCATCAAGGAAGCCAAACTCAAGTTTTGGAAAGACGCCATGCGCGAGTTGCAGCGCGATCCCTGGCAGATTGCAAAGACTTGTTACAAGCCAAGGCCATTGCACGTGTTGTCCAGCGTCCGGTGCGGGTTAGGTGGTCGTGACCACACTTTAACATCTGTGGCGACTTACCGGGCGTTCCTGGATACTCTGTTTGCAGATGATCCGGAGGGTGAAGCGGAAATCGGCGTTAGGGCGGGTGAAACACCATTCCCTAACGTTCGGACCGTGGAACCCGAAGATATAGACCGAGTGGTTTCCCGAATGGCACTGAAGAAGGCACCGGGGATTGACCAACTTGACCCGGATATTTTTTACCATCTATTGCCTGTCATAAGAGAGCCACTTGGCAGACTGTTCACGGGATGCCTAAGCTGGGGCTGCTTTCCGGCTTGCTGGAAGGTGGCCTTGGTAAGGGTACTCCTGAAACCTGGAAAGGATCCTGGTGAGGTCGGCAGTTATCGACCCATCAGCCGCTTGCCGGTTCTCGGCAAGTTGCTTGAAAGGCTGGTTGTGGAACGGCTCGAGGAAAGCATTGATATGAGCTGTATTCTAAATCGAGGCCAATATGGCTTCATGAAAGGGGTTGGCACCGAGGATTGCATCTTAAATGCGCTTACCGAGGTGGAAAGCGCCGACTGCAAATATGTTTTGGCTATTTTTATTGATATAGAGGCAGCATTTCCTTCCTTGTGTTGGAGTTCTGTCCTCTATGCTTTGGAACGCCACAATGTTCCCAGAGCCCTGCAGGCCGTGGTAAGAAACTATTTGTCTAACCGTACGGCACTGTTTAAAGATACGCACCTAGTTGTGGAAAAATCCGTCACCAGGGGAAGCCCGCAGGGTTCCGTTCTTGGTCCCCTGTTTTGGAACCTGGTGTTTGATGGATTTCTGGGGTTGACATTCCCAGAAGGGGTCACGGCCCAGGCTTTCGCCGATGACTGTCTCCTTTTAGTTCGTGGTAATTCACGACCGCAGCTAGAAAGTAGAGTGCAGGCGGCTTTGTCAACCGCCGAGGGCTGGATGGACATGCAAAATTTAAAGATTTCTGTGCGCAAGACGAAGTTTATGCTTCTGAAGGGTGCAGACAAATTATCAACCAGTCGAAATCTCCACATTAAATATAAAGGCTGTGTAATCAGCCGAGTAAGGGTTCATAAGTACCTAGGTGTTTTGTTTGATGATAAGTTGCTTTTTAGTAACCATATTAAACAAGTTGCGGCGGACGCTGTCTCTGTGATGCACAAACTTAGAAGGATTGCTCGGAATGACTACGGGCTGTCGGATCGCCAAATGTACTTGGTGTACCGAGGTGTCTATCACAATGCACCGGGTCCAAATTTCGTTCAGTTGCCCATTTCCCGCCTGCGGAAGAGGCTATGGAGCCTCGCGATGGATGCATGGCAGCATGAATTGAACACCACGATTAAGGGAAGATCCCTGTATAGATTTATACAGAATCTGGGGGGATGGTATGCCTTGAATTCATTTTTAAGGGCGTCGGGTGCCCAAGTACTCACCCAACCATGTGAATTTGATGCAATATCTGTTTAGGTCTCGCCTAGCGGCTGATGAGTTTTGTGTCTGCGGGGAGGTCCAGTCGAACGAACATCTTATGTTCGACTGCCCTGCTCTTGGGGGGGCCAGAGATCGGGCCACCCTGGAACTTAGAGGTCAGGGGGAAAACTGGCCGCTCATAAACGGCGAGTCGATGTGGCGAGAGCCGCATTGTCGGACCGTGTGGGGGTTCCTCGATGAGGTTGCGATGTTCAACCGTCATCGTTAGATTTTAAATTTAAATGAGATTTATTGATTCCTTTAGCGGAGCTGTGGGAAGTCCTTATCCGAAATAATGGCTGGCCACCAGCCAGTAATAAGCTCCAAGCGCTTTAAATGGTGGACAGGCACTAGCTGGCTGACAGCGACCGAGGCGTGGTGGCTTAAATTGCCGTCTTTTTAACTTGTAATTTTTTTAGTTTTAATTTGTAACAAGGGGCGCGCCTCCCCGATCTAGTTTTAATTTGACAAGTGAGCGGTAGGGACACGTAAGCGGGTGCTATACGGCACCCAGCTTAACCGCTCACGCAAGGTAGGAGCTCACTAGGAGCATTAGGAATAACGAGGTCGCAAATCTGTTTTGAGGCACAGTAGCCGTTTTTTGGCACGGAACATTTGGTCTATGCTCTAGGGTGACCGAATGGGGTTGTGGCGGGAGAGATGCCAGCTAACCAAATACCAGGTACGTCGAATACCAGGTATTTAAAAGTAGAGGCAGACTTGTAGGCCACATATTAAGGCATGCTGGAATAGTCGCTTTAATACTGGAGGAAAAGATAGAAGGGAAAGATTGTGCAGGCAGGCAACGTTTGGAATATGTAAAACAGATTGTTAGAGATGTAGGATTTAGGGGGTATACCGAAGTGAAACGACTAGCAATAGATAGGGAATTTTAGAGAGCTGCATCAAACCAGTGAAATGACTGAAGACAAAAAAAAAAATGTTGTGTTACATATTTTATTTTTCGTATAATCCGTATCTAATGCTTATTATCCGTTCTTAAATATACTTCATTGAAATTTGCGTCTACGGATTTTAGTTAATGATTGTAATGAAACACTAACGGATTTAAATTACAAAAATAAAATTAAACGAGTTTCTGAACTTCGTACAATATCAGCAAACATAACCGAACGCTTGCTTCGCTCGCTAACTTTGTCTATTTGAGTTTGCCTAGTCAAAAATTATATACGATAACAGTTATTTAGACCAAAAATAAAGTACATGTCAATTGTACAGTACTGAATTACGAAATCTTTAGTGAGAGTAACGCGTATGAAACGCATGTTGCTGACGCTTTTTTTAATGCTGTATGTGAGACATTTCTATTATTTGAATAATAATGTTTGATGTTTCTATTAATGAATAACAGTAATGATGCCTATTCCGAAGAAAACAAATACTAGAAAATGTACACAGAATAATAAGTTTAATGTTTCGTGCCACGAAAATATAGTTAACCGAATGTGTTGATAAAAATAATGAAAGAGAATGGAGCAGAAGAACAGCTTGGCTTCAGGAAAGGAAAAGAAACCAAAGATATCATCGGGCTAATAAGGATGGTTGGAGAAAAATATTTAGAGGGGGGAAGAAAATTGAGTTTATATTTCATAAATTTAGAAAAGCCATTCGACAAAGTTAAACTGGAGAAAATATTGGACATTCTTAAAGAGAAAAAAATAGAATGGAAAGACAGAAAATTAATTAAAGGATTAGACATGAGAAATAAGAATATACTGACTAGATGGGTCTAGATCGAGGTGTTAGGCAAGGATGCTCACCGACATCGTTCAAATTTACATTGAAGATACGATAACAAATATATTTGAAGAAAGAGAAGAAATAATAAGGATTGTAGGATGAAAAATATGTAGCATAGGTTCACTGATGTTATGGTAATTCTAGCCGATGGCACACACTAGATTCGAACATCGTTAACAACTCTGGAGGGAGGGATAAAAAAGTAGGGAACGAAAATAGTAAAAACTAAAGTAACGGAAGTAAGCAACAAAAAGGATTTAGCGGTAAAGACAAATGAAGGAGGCATTGAAAAAATAGAAAATTGCAAATGTTTGGGAGACCGTGATAACAAAGACTGGAAGAGCGTAAATGGAAATAAAAGGAAGGATAGCGACAGCAATGGAAGCCTTCAGTAAGAAGAGGAAATTACAATGTAACAAAAGTCTGGATTAAGTGTACGGCAGAGATTAGCCGTATTCTATGTATGGAGTGTTTTGTTGTATGGGAGTGAAGCGTGGACGATAAGGGAGAGAAAAAGGGACTGACTGGATTGAAACAGAAGGATGGAGAAAATAAGACTGACGGATTAAGTGAGGAACGACAGAGTAATGAACAGGATTAAAGAAGAAAGAACACTTGTGAGGGATGTATACGAAGGAAAAAGACGTGCGATTAGAAGATAAATATGACTGAAGGAAGTAAAATCATGACAATCGCATCTGAAGGGTCAGTAGAAGGAGAAAAGAAGAAATGAAGAGGAAAATTAATAAATGAGGCTAAGACTGGAAACTACAAGCAGACGAAGGAAAAGGCTCGGGACAGAAGCGGATGGAGACAGAGGTGGCGTAAGAAACCTGTCACGGGGCAGAACACCAGATGATACGAAAGTCGTTCAATAATTATTGAAAGGCAACAGCGGAAGAATTATTTAATAGAATAAACTGAAACTATCTGACATCCAACTCGGGACCTCCCCTGACGTAGAACGTATCGGCTGTTCGAAAAAAATCTGCATTATTGTAACCTCTATTGTTTATTTCAAAAAGTCGGCTCAGCTTGAAATGTGCACTATGGAAGGATACCGTGCTACGATGACATTTTTATTTTCTAAAGTTGTTAAACCGGCGAAAACGACTAACAGTTCCAAGATCAATATAGTGAAAAATGGTATATATTAATCGTGCAAATTTTTACAAGTGGATCGATCAGTTTAATTCGGTCAGTACAAATGTCGCCGACTTTCAACGTAGCGGAAGACCGGTGGAAATTCCGACTATTTTTTAAAGATGCTGTAAAGTTGTATTAAAATGTGATTCGCAAGAAAAGTAGCATAAAAATTTGTGAAATTACAGAAATGTTATAATTTTATTATCGCCCTGTCCATTCTGTCATTCACGATAAGTTGAATTACCGAAGTGTTTAAGGTGGGTTCCGAGACGGTCGACTTAAAATCAGAAAGACACCCGCATTCATATTTGCACGGAACTTAAACGACGGTATTTAGTGAAAGGTAATACTTTTGTTAGACTTGTGATGAAACTTGGATTCATAATTTTGAGCCGAAATCCAAAGTCAGAGGACGGAATGGAAAAGTCCGAGTTTACATCCCAGGAAAAAGTTCAAGAGCGATGCTAATGGTGTTTTCAGATTGTAAAGGTCTAATCAATCACGATTATTTGGAAGAAAAAATTTAAATCAACAGCGAGTACATTTGTGACGTTACAATCGAGCAGTATAGAAACCTCGCAAATCAGCCGATTTGGAAGTCGAGAGTTCCAGCGTTCAAGTCCTAGTAAAGCCAGCTATTTTTACACGGACTTGAATACTAGATCGTGGATACCGGTGTTCTTTGGCGGTCGGGTTTCAATTAACGGCACATCTCAGGTACGGTCGAACTGAGAATGTACAAGACTACACTTTATTCACACTCATACATATCATCCTCATTCATCCTCTGAAGTATTATCTGAAAGGTAATTACAGGAGGCTAAACAGGAAAAAGAAAGAAAGAAAGAAAGAAAGAAAAGTATAGAAAGCTCGGGTTCAACTGCCATTTTGACTGAAAGTAATGATGTCCATTTGACTGTTGAACCCGAAGTATGTTTTCGCGCGAATTGGGTGCGTTTTCAGTTACATCTAAAAGGTGACGGAGCATATTTATTGAAAAATACGTAGTAAAAAGGGCGTTTTAGGTGAATGGGAAAAATACTTGAAAGGTATATTAAATAACAAATAATGATTTCGGAGTTTGAATGTTTTGGGATATAATAGACTGCTGCTGACGTCATGGGGAATCCGTCTCTTATAACATGACGTTGGCTGTCAATCATTAGGTATCTCGACAACTACAAAAAAAATAAAAAATCTGCAACCTTTAACCTATTACTGTTGCTTTATCACAGCGCCCGTCAACGGAGAGTACGCGATTACATTACCGTAAATTAATAAACAATGTGCGGACATTAATAAACAATATGTACGAGTATTAGGCTTAAAATTCTCTTCCGCTTCAACTTTAATTTTCAAATCAATTACACCCGTCTTTACGGATTCATTTTGACGCGAACCATCAATCACATATAAAGGATATTTGCTTTTGTAATCGGAAAATGTGTATGGTGCATCTATACTTTTGTAATATGATTTTTGAAAATTAATAACCATCCTATACATTAACGTTTGATTCCTTTGTAAATCTGCATACGGCTATTTTTTTGAACTTATCATTAAATTAATATTTTTCACGTTACAAGAATCAAATTCTGACGCGTCCTTCACAGCGTTATCTTTCTTATCAGCTTGAAAAACTACAATAACATACCACGGTTTATCTATTTGCGACAATGTTGTTACGTTTTACACTTTTTTTTGATCTCTCATCTTAACTAGTTCCAATTCATATTCAGAAATGACCTTTAAATATAAAACAACCCACACGATTTCTTTTAATTTTATCTTAGATTTATGATCCGGAACCGTAGCACGTATCGGGATTACGTCACTATTAAAACGTCTCAACACTAATTCCTGTCTATTTTTATGATTATTTTTTATAGTCTCCAGCAAAATTGAACAACATTGATAATGGTATGCGTAAATTAAAAGTACCATTTTTATCTAAATCGACTTTATTTTTTCCACTAACCCATCCGGCTATTTCAGCCGATGGAATTAGAGAATTTGTCATTGTGAGAGCATTTTTGATAACCGTTGTCACGCCTACATTTCTTACATACACTACTTCTTGCGCGTTAAAAAGATATCGTATATCCTGGAATAAAAAGGCAACGGCAAAATTAACTAATTCCGAGGTAGTTGATATTTTCCGTCTGCTCCAACTAGTTTTCCAGAAACAATCAAATAACTACCGCCCGGAGCAGTGATTTGTATGGTTGGATTTATCTGGTTGATTTATATGGATTTTAATTTTCTTTTCGGTTTTATTCGCCAATGAATAACAATTGTGGACTTGATTAATATTTTTGTTAACGGTGTTGTGGAGAAATAACATTTACGAACCCTCCCCCCCCCCCCCCGAAGTGGGGAAGTGTCAGACTCGCACGGGTTTGGCTAGATTGATATTAAGAGCCTATATATGCCCGTACCCTACCGATAAAAACACCTATTTCAACGTTCCTTCCCACCTGAGGTCGGATCCGCAGTAAAGCAATACGCGACCCCGGGGTGCCTTTGAGCTCGGGGGTCAAGAGTTCCCGTGCCTCAACGCCGTCGCCCATCCACGCAAGCACATAAGAATGACGGCTCCGCAGCGGGTTGTTTATCTCCCTTTCGCTTTCCGTACAGTTCTTTAACTGTATTCAGGGCTTCATTCTCTTTAACTTTCTTTCTCTTCTCTCTTTTCTCTCCTACTCCTCTATTTTCTTATTACATCATGAAACTATTACATTATGACTTTGCTAGAACATGTTCTCAGGACTTCTTTATCTTTCCTCTCTTCACTCGTCTCTCTCATTTCTCTGTTTTCTCTTAATATATTACTTTATACCTTTAATGGTGTCTGCATCGGTATTCTATTTTAATACCCATGGAGTCCCCGGCCGCTCATTGGAACCGACAATCTAGGCATGCTGGTCCTCACGACCGGGACTGTCCACCCGCTCTATCCTAAACCCCTTGAGCAGCCCTCTGCATTCTTAGTGCGTATTAGAGCCGCAGAAAACGCATTAAACGTCCTCCACCTTTCTTCAGGAGACTATATATGCTGAATCAACTTATCAATATTCAAACCAGACAAACCGAGTATATTCTGCAGACCATTCCATGCAACACACGCAAAACGGTATGTTCCGCTTTGTCAACCCCAGAGCAAAACATAAATTGGGAGATGAAACGCCTACTAAATCTGAATAACTACTCCTCAAAAGTGCAAAGGCCAGTGCGCATCTGTGTGATAGTAAAATCCACCTCGCCTTGGCTTCTAGCCGACCACGCTTCTAAATCATTAACAAGCCTCCTTCCTTGTCCACACCGACCCGATTTCTGTCCTCCATCTAACCTTCCAGTCATTCATGACCAATAAGTCAACCTCTGATCTGTCCATCCCATTATATTTTAAGGACCGTGCTTTAATATGTAGGTCAATGGGTAAAACCGAAGCTATGACACAGGCTGCTTCATAGATTACGGTACTGTATCCTAAAATTACACCAAGTAGGGTGCGTCAATGAATCCCCCGTAACCGTCTTAAATTCATTTTCACTCCAATCGTAGCCCCCACACTTAGGCTGCATAAAGCAACGTCGACGTGACGGTAGACATCAGCATTCGTGTTTTGGAGGCGCGCGGGGCCGCCTGAGTTGCCAGCAATTGGTTGAGCGCCTTGAAAGTCCTTTCGGCTTTACAACACTCTTCGACTGCATGTTGACTGAAGCGATAAGATCTGTCTATGTGAAGTATTTGACACAGTTCTTTAACTGTACAGGCTGATCGCCTAGTTTTAGATTTATCTGTCCCACAAATCTCCTTCTAGTAAGAGTTGTATACTCTCATTTGTGTGGAGCTAATGTAAGGCCATGCTCTTGCATCCAAATGATAATCATGTCTAGCGCCTTATTTCCTCTGGTCTCCAGCTCAGCCACCGTCCTCCACTAACCAGTACGGCAATGTCATTAGCAAAAGCAATCGTCTTAGCACCGTCCGGCAGAGGAATGCGAAGCACACCATCGTATTCCAGTAGCCATATCAATGGGCGCAATACTGATCCCTGTGGCACACCTGCTGAAAGCTGTAATCGCAGGGCACTCCTTGTGCATTAGCCGTCACCCAACGGTGGCTGAGATATTCTCTGACTTGGCGTCTTAGGTAGTCGCTGATTCCTTTGTCGCGAAGGGCAGACATGATTGTCGTCCACGGCACACTGCTAAACGCATTGCGTCGGTCGAGCATAATGAACAACGGATGTGCCTGAGCCTCCATGTCCCCTGTCTCTTGGCGACCGCCCAATTGACCACCTTCGTTACTGCTTAATTACTGCCTTGAGTTTGCTGGCCACAATCCCTATTGTTTGGGATGGAAGCCGACCCCCGCCTCCAACTCCTCAACTATGCGGGACGCCAGCATTATCAATTTGACTTATTTGCCGACAGTGTTAATAAAACATACTGGGCGATACTCGAGACCTTGACCGTCTCTAGCTTGCATGGGGAAGAAGACCAAGCGCGATTCCTTCCAAAAACCCGGGAAGCATCTGTCAATTCCCATAGCATTTTCAACATTAAACTCTTCAAAACCTCCGCCGGGATGCCATCTGGATCGGGACTCTTCTTATTGTTCAATTTGGTTATAGCCTTAGACATCTCCTCCTGTGAGAAGTGTTTTTACCTCGCAATCATTAAAATCTGTATCACCGGGAAAAGGTTTCATAATCTGTTCTCTCACTTGCTCCTCCCTGATGACGGGGAATCGTCCACCGAAACGCTTCATCGCTATTTGATAAGCCCGCCTCCACGGATCTGCATCTAAGTCTCTGCAGACTCACGCCATTTTTCAGTCTTAGCCTGTTTAATGTCCTAATTGAGTGAACGCCTACAAATCATATAATTGAGCGCTGCCTCTTCATAGGCCTCTCCCCCGGCTATCCTAAGATGTTTTTTACGACGTCTTAGTCATTGCAGTTCCTATCTCTTCGTTTTGATGCTGTCAGAGCACCAGTATGCAGGTTTAGATAGCCTATCTCTGCTAGGTATCTGAGATATCTTCTGGATTATCAGTTCTTGCAGAACATCTAGCGTGAGTGTTCTGTTTTCAATGATTTTGTCTGCCACTTTCGCGACCACTATAGCAACCTGCGCTTGTGTCACGCTAGTGAGTCTCTGGATATTGGCCGTATGAAACAATACATCGTCTCTCTCCAAAAGCATGGACAAGTGATCGCTTGCGGTTTCCTCACTTAAGACTCTCCAGTGACATCTATTATGGTCCCAGCCCCCATCATGGATTGTTGGATCCAGCACAGAAGCATGGCCTCTTGCTTTGTAAGTGGGCGTGTGGTCATTGATACAAAACATCCGTGTTATTTGAATTAGGTCTGTTAGAACCTCGCCTCTTCGATTGGTGTGCCGACTGCTTGCAACGACTGACTTGCAATTCATATCACCCATCAGGATGACCATTTTAGGTGACCTTATTATGACCTCGTGTAACTTAGTCATATGTTCTTCAAATTCAACTGTCCAATTTTGGCTGATGAACACAAATGAGTACTTCATTCGACAACAATCAGTCTTTGACCACTGACAAAAAGCTGGCATCCCAACCTGCCACTGATGTTCTGTACCGCAACGTCGCTCTTCACACCGGTACACCAATCATTCCTGGCTGCCGTATGTCTATTCGGCTCTGTAATAATTAAAAAAATTACATAGAGACCTCTAGCCACCTCTTCCACCAGAAAGAGAAAGTATACTGCGATCTGCGTTGGAAAATACGAATAATTGAGTCAATTATTATCCTCAAGTTAGTTATATTTTTGTTTATGTTGGTAATACTGTCGTGTTGAGTAGATGACGCATGCGTGGTTTAATTGTTTTTATGTCTGTGCAGGTTTGATGCTGCTAGGTTAGTTCCATTATCGCTGCCCTGCCGTTAACCATGGCTGCTCCGCTTTCTGTTTGCACCAAAGAAGAGCAACGTTCAGTGATCTATTTTTTGTGGTCGGAAGGTGTATCAGTGACCGAAATTCATCGAAGACTTTCGATACAGCACGGGAACAGTGTGTTGCCGCAACGGAGTGTCTACGAATGGATCGAAAAATTCAAAAATGGTCGCACAAGTGTTACGCACGACGAAGGAGCCGGTCGGCAGTTTACCGCCACAAATGAGGAAAACATTGAGCGTGCACGTAACATGGCTTTCTTAGACAGACGAATAACTATTGATGAAGTGGCACATCGTCTACAAATTAGTCACGGTTTTTCCTACGAAATCATCCACAACAGACTTGGGTTTCAAAAGGTCTGTGCAAGATGGGTCCCAAAACAACTCACTCAGTTACATAAACAAATGCGCTTGGACATCTGCCAAAAACATTTGGATCGCTATGGTAACGAACGGGACATCTTCTTAGATAAAATCATCACTGGTGACGAAACATGGATCCATCGTTACGAGCCGAAGAGTAAACGGCAGTATGGAATGGAAACATCCAAATTTTCCCTGCAAAAAAAGTTCAAGACTCAACCATCCGCAGGATAACTGATGCTTACGGTTTTTTGGGACTCACAAGGCTCAGTACTAAAACATTATGAGGAAAGGGGCACGACAATAAACAGTGCGCGTTACAGTGAGATACTTACTGCCAAGCTGAAGCCTGCAATTCGAAGCAAACGCCGAGGACTGCTGTTGAAAGGTGTTGTGTTGTTGTACGACAATACCCGTTCACATACTTTTTTTTTTTTAACTTCTCTACTCCCCTGGGCCGGACCGACTTGAGGTATTAAGCCACCCAGGGGAGTCTCCGTTACTCTAATAGGTCCTCCCCACCTACCGGCTATATACCGGTATGGCAGGTCAGGCCTACCGGTTGACTCTTTTGATATTTTTTTTCCCTTTTTTAACTTAGTTAAGAAAACCTAACAGTCAACTCAATGAGTCCTCAGCAGCTCATCGAAACCAGCACATCTCAGCATGCTGGCTCTCACCGCTGAGGCTGTCCACCCAAAATACAATCTAAAAACCCATATTCCTTTCAATTTAATATAATTTTTTGTTTAAGGACTGACCTTATAAACTCTATAACCTTTCTCCAATTCTCTACCCTACTGAGCATATGATCTATTATCTCTCTCGGAGTCTTTCCGTCAATACCAGCATTGTATCTTAGCATTTGCCATTTTTGGCAATTTAGGAAAGTATGCTCTACATCGTCACGTTCGTTACAATACATGCACGTAGGTTGATCTCTTTTGCCAACTTTGTGGAGGTATTCGTTAAAGCACCCATGGCCAATTAAAAATTGTGTGACGTGGTAATCTATTTCTCCGTGGCGTCTGCCTGTCCCTCTAACTATATCAGGAATCAAGGATCTGGTCCATCTGGCTACCCCAGCCTGCAGCCATCTTTCCTGCCATATATTATTAATATCTTGTCTGACTTCATTATCCACACGTCCAAAAAACCTCTCAGCCCTGTGTCTAGCAATGAGATCAATAGGGGGCACACCAGAAAGCATACAGAGGGCCTCATACGAGACCGTTCTGTAAGCGGATGCTACTCCAAGCAATACCCTCCTGTGTATCTTTTTTAATCTGTCCTTGTTTCTGTTAATAGTCATAGCGGGCCACCATGCAGGAACCGCATACAAAATCGATGAGACTACGGTTGTCGCAAGTAGTCTCCTTTTCGATTCCCCCTAGGAGCTCTGTGCTTTGACATAATGTGAAACGACAATTTCTTTGCAGAGTAACTCAAAGGCCAGGACCCATAATGCGTCAATGTCGGCATATGTCAAGTTCGCACCAGTTTATTTCGACATTTCACCATAAGTTTGCATACCAGTTGTGTGAATTATTTTTGGGTCCAGATTTTTATAAACTAACAACTCTAAAAGACCAGATGTAGCTGAATAGTTAATATCTCCTAAATAAATTTTTATCATCTATAAATTTAATTTCTTTATTTCCTAATTTGCTCACATCTGTATTTTTATCGTATTTCACACCGTATACATGATCCATTGATACTTTTCGACCTGTTTTTAGCATTACTAAATATAGTTTTATAATTTCACTTGTAATTGTTTCTTGAGTGTCGGAAACCTGTGTAAATGGAGTGTCTGGCATTATATATTTAGCGGGTTTTTCATCTTCAGATATTGGTATAGTTGTTTGTTCATATAACATGGTTGATTTTCTACAACTACTTCTTGATCATCATCATCATCTGAAAGTTTTAAACCATGTTCCAACAAACTCTGTTCACACATCTTGATGTCTTTTTGAATGAGCCAACAATCAATCTATGGCCCAATTTACCCTACTCTATCGATATGAATTTCTTTATCAGTAGGAGGGGGAGGAGGTGGTTTTAGTTTATCTATTTTTTTCTTTAAATTCATTTATAGGATCTATTATCGGTTTAAGTATCTTCTTTGGCTGAACCCAACATGAAAGCCGCATGACGTTTAAAATCTCTATTCAATTTATCAATTTCATCCATTTGTTTCTCTTTCTTATACAATGTTCTATATAGAATAAAAAATTAAAATATAAGTCTAATCGCGAAAGCGTTCACATTCAATGCTGCGTTTAATGTAGGATTCATTCATCGTTCAATCGACGATTAAAAATTTATCGATACCGTTTCTGTAACGAATTTATTTTTATCATTCTCTTTATCGATAACTAAAAATTCATACTTAGAACGGGAATCTAAACCTGATCGCATAAGATTTAAAATCGTCAAAGGATATGTAAACGTTTACATGTTCATCATAAATGTGTTATAAAATTAAACTGTCTTGTTTGGATGAGAGTAAAATTGTACGTGTTTTTTTGGTATTTTAGAATACGTTTGCGCTAAAAAAAAAACAATTTTATTATGACGACCTCTCGCAAAATAAGCAACGATATTGCCTTTTGTTTTTTGATTACATCATCAAAAATCATTATTGAATAGGGTTCAATGGCTTTCGGTTGTGGAACTTGATCTTTTTCAGTATATTCATAGTAACGTAATTCTGGATTTAACATCATCAAGTCTGACAACATTCTATATTGAGGTCGATGAATGGATTTTGAAAAAATGTCTTGAAACCGTACTCCGTTTGGTTGAACTAAAAGATTATAAACGATATTTGTTTTCCCTCAGTTTGATGAACCGCATATAATATATCTAGTAGTGTTTGGTAATAAAGAACCATGCCTACTTCGTTTTTTGTGTCCGCATCCCAACAATGCGTTCATGATGGGGAACTTTGTTTTCTGTTGTACTTCCTTCATTATATTTCTAAAGTATGAAAAATTAAACAATTATAATAATAAATTATTACCCCAAAGTTAAACAGATATCAATTTTATTGATTTGGTAAGGACTATAACTTTTCGACAAATCGTTGTGAAATTCTTTTTTAAACGACCCTATATCATTAGATCATATAAATAATATTTATCTATAAGACTGATACTTTCATGACGACTATGATAATCTATTTTTAAATGTATTGCATCACAATCATTATCTAAATTACTAATAATATAATACAACTAGTCAATTGAAGATTTAATTTTAGATTCTATCTATATTTCAGTACATTCGTCTTAATCTAGAAAGATTGAATATTCAAACTTAAGTTCTGAAGCACAATAAATGTATTTATATATTAAATCACTCATATAATAATCTTCACTGACGATTTTGTTATTACGAAGTTTCATATTATCTATATTAAAAAACTAAAAAGGAAATTAACAATAAACTATTGATATGATATATAAATATTTATTTTACGATATGCAATTATTTTATCAAATCTCTCAACTCTTTTATTCAACCAGTGAATTTTCAAGTAAAGATAACATGCCACAATACAAGCAAAAAAACCAACATTATAAGAGGAAATCTATATACAACATTAAGAAAGTGATTATCAATCAATATGATACATAGCTTACGCGATTAAATAGTTTACTGTAACATAACGAAGTGGAAGAAAGTAACATGGACATTCTCTCAAATCACCATAAAATTCATCAATATTAATGTTATTACTATGAAGTGTTACTTTTATATGTATTCTATTATAATGATAAATCTCATCAATAAGATATATAAATCGCTTAATAAATTAATAATTTCATATATTAAAACTCGTTTAGTTGATAGAATAAATTTTTTTTTTTTTTGTCTTCAGTCATTTGACTGGTTTGATGCAGCTCTCCAAGATTCCCTATCTAGTGCTAGTCGTTTCATTTCAGTATACCCTCTACATCCTACATCCCCAACAATTTGTTTTACATACTCCAAACGTGGCCTGCCTACACAATTTTTCCCTTCTACCTGTCCTTCCAATATTAAAGCGACTATTCCAGGATGCCTTAGTATGTGGCCTATAAGTCTGTCTCTTCTTTTAACTATATTTTTCCAAATGCTACTTTCTTCATCTATTTGCCGCAATACCTCTTCATTTGTCACTTTATCCACCCATCTGATTTTTAACATTCCCCTATAGCACCGCATTTCAAAAGCTTCTAATCTTTTCTTCTCAGATACTCCGATTGTCCAAGTTTCACTTCCATATAAAGCGACACTCCAAACATACACTTTCAAAAATCTTTTCCTGACATTTAAATTCATTTTTGATGTAAACAAATTATATTTCTTACTGAAGGCTTGTTTAGCTTGTGCTATTCGGCATTTTATATCGCACCTGCTTCGTCCATCTTTAGTAATTTTACTTCCCAAATAACAAAATTCTTCTACCTCCATAATCTTTTCTCCTCCTATTTTCACATTCAGTGGTTCATCTTTGTTATTTCTACTACATTTCATTACTTTTGTTTTGTTCTTGTTTATTTTCATGCGATAGTTTTTGCGTAGGACTTCATCTATGCCGTTCATTGTTTCTTCTAAATCCTTTTTACTCTCGGCTAGAATCACTATATCATCAGCAAATCGTAGCATCTTTATCTTTTCACCTTGTACTGTTACTCCGAATCTAAATTGTTCTTTAACATCATTAACTGCTAGTTCCATGTAAAGATTAAAAAGTAACGGCGATAGGGAACATCCTTGTCGGACTCCCTTTCTTATTAGGGCTTCTTTCTTATGTTCTTCAATTGTTATTGTTGCTGTTTGGTTCCTGTACATGTTAGCAATTGTTCTTCTATCTCTGTATTTGAACCCTAGTTTTTTTAAAATGCTGAACATTTTATTCCAGTCTACGTTATCGAAAGCCTTTTCTAGGTCTATAAACGCCAAGTATGTTGGTTTGTTTTTCTTTAATCTTCCTTCTACTATTAATCTGAGGCCTAAAATTGCTTCCCTTGTCCCTATACTTTTCCTGAAACCAAATTGGTCTTCTCCTAACACTTCTTCCACTCTCCTCTCAATTCTTCTGTATAAAATTCTAGTTAAGATTTTTGATGCATGACTAGTTAAACTAATTGTTCTGTATTCTTCACATTTATCTGCCCCTGCTTTCTTTGGTATCATAACTATAACACTTTTTTTGAAGTGTGATGGAAATTCCCCATTTTCATAAATATTACACACCAGTTTGTATAATCTATCAATCGCTTCCTCACCTGCACTGCGCAGTAATTCTACAGGTATTCCGTCTATTCCAGGAGCCTTTCTGCCATTTAAATCTTTTAATGCTCTCTTAAATTCAGATCTCAGTATTGTTTCTCCCATTTCATCCTCCTCAACTTCCTCTTCTTCCTCTATAACACCATTTTCTAATTCATTTCCTCCGTATAACTCTTCAATATATTCCACCCATCTATCGACTTTACCTTTCGTATTATATATTGGTGTACCATCTTTGTTTAACACATTATTAGATTTTAATTTATGTACCCCAAAATTTTCCTTAACTTTCCTGTATGCCCCGTCTATTTTACCAATGTTCATTTCTCTTTCCACTTCTGAACACTTTTCTTTAATCCACTCTTCTTTCGCCAGTTTGCACTTCCTGTTTATAGCATTTCTTAATTGCCGATAGTTCCTTTTACTTTCTTCATCACTAGCATTCTTATATTTTCTACGTTCATCCATCAGCTGCAATATATCGTCTGAAACCCAAGGTTTTCTACCAGTTCTCTTTATTCCGCCTAAGTTTGCTTCTGCTGATTTAAGAATTTCCTTTTTAACATTCTCCCATTCTTCTTCTACATTTTCTACCTTATCTTTTTTACTCAGACCTCTTGCGATGTCCTCCTCAAAAATCTTCTTTACCTCCTCTTCCTCAAGCTTCTCTAAATTCCACCGATTCATCTGACACCTTTTCTTCAGGTTTTTAAACCCCAATCTACATTTCATTATCACCAAATTATGGTCGCTATCAATGTCTGCTCCAGGGTAAGTTTTGCAGTTAACGAGTTGATTTCTAAATCTTTGCTTAACCATGATATAATCTATCTGATACCTTGCAGTATCGTCTGGATTTTTCCAAGTGTATATTCTTCTATTATGATTTTTAAATTGGGTGTTGGCAATTACTAAATTATACTTCGTGCAAAACTCTATAAGTCGGTCCCCTCTTTCATTCCTTTTGCCCAGCCCGTATTCACCCACTATATTTCCTTCCTTGCCTTCTCCAATGCCTGCATTCCAATCTCCAACTATTATTAAATTTTCATCTCCTTTTATGTGTTTAATTGCTTCATCAATCTCTTCGTATACACACTCTACCTCATCATAATCATGGGCGCTTGTAGGCATATAGACGTTAACAATCGTTGTCGGTTTAGGTGTTGATTTTATCCTTATTACAATGATTCTATCGCTATGCGTTTTGAAATACTCCACTCTCCTCCCTATCTTCTTGTTCATCACGAAACCTACTCCTGCCTGCCCATTATTTGACGCTGAGTTAATTACTCTAAAATCACCTGACCAAAAGTCGCCTTCCTCTTCCCACCGAACCTCACTAATTCCTACTATATCCACATTTGTCCTACCCATTTCCTTTTTTAAATTTTCTAGCCTACCAATCTTTTTTAAGCTTCTAACATTCCACGCTCCGACTCGTAGAATGTTATTTTTTAATTTTCTGGTGACCCCTTCCTTAGTAGTCCCCACCCGGAGATCCGAACGGGGGACTATTTTACCTCCGGAATATTTTACCAAGGAAGGCGCCTCCATTATTGCTATGTGAAAATGCAGAGAGCCACATTTTCTTGGAAAAAAAGCAGCTGTAGTTTTCCATTGCTTTCAGCTGCGCAGTACTCAGAGGACTGAGTGATGTTGATACGGCCGTTTAAGTCGTCCTGACTCACGCCCCTAACAACTACTGAAAGAGCTGCTGCCCTCTTTCAGGAATCATTCCGTAGTCTGGCTCTCAACAGATACCTCTCCGATATGGTTGCACCTTCGGTCCAGCTACTCTGTATCCCTGAGCACTCAAGCCCCCTCACCAACGGCAAGGTCTCATGATTCATAGAGGAGGGATGGAATAAATGAGTAATTAATATTAAATATATGGTATTTTTCTACTTTATGTGCGTCTTTGTCCCAAACTCCATTTTTACCACATATTTCTCTTTCATCAACAATTTTATTATTAAAATTAATACTACACTACATATTATTTATCTACATAGAAAAGATTAAAAAATCTAAATCAATAAAATATAATGGTAATAATATATATATATGTTAATAAAGTATTATGTGTAATCCATTTAACAATATCATCTAAATCTATCCGTGAATTATAACTTTTATGAAAACTTAACCATTTTACGTAAACTTTGCTGCCTTTCCGTCTAATTAATTCTTAATTTGATATATGTCCTTGTATTTAGATTTTTGCAATTCATGCTGATAAAAACGACCTTTTAGGATTTCATTTCTACTATCGATTAATTCAAATGTAACGGGTCGAGATTCTGAGTGAACAGTATATATTCTGAATATTTCATCCGTACAATTAGGCAAATAACCCTAATCGAATATCTTTTTACGGTTGATTATGTGAACGTGATCGCCGAATTGAAATTTAATTTTTACTCCTTTTTTCCTATTGTATTTTTTATTTAAATTTGCCAGCACTTGCTGTTCATTTTTTCTATTTACATCTTTTGGTTTAAATTTTGTAGCTGTATGAACTGTATCGTTGTATCGTCAACGAGGGCTTGCAACATATCAATTCATTTGCGGTTGCAGTTTCCTGTAAATTTATTCCAAATTTTCTTTTTCAACGTTCTATTTAAACGTTCAACTATGGCGGCTTTTTTTTCAGAAAAAGTGGAATGATTTATGTAGTATTGTTTCAACAGGGTTTTCACTTGCGGGTTGTAAGACTCCTTTCCCTGGTCTGTTTGAAAATGTTTCATTTTGCTCTTTTCGAATGTCGGTTGCAAAGCAGACGCCACCTCTACGCCAGTTTTTTTCTTCAATGCCCTACAGCCTAGGCAAATTTAGTAAAACAATCAATAACAGTCAACAAGTATTTACAACCTTTATTACGTCTGGAATATGGTATTACTTCGACTATATCTGCTTGGAGAAGATCGTTTAGACTCTTTAGTTAGGTTTTTCTAGTCGGATAATTGCGTCTAGTCGGCTTGTGTAATTCTTTTACTAAATCGACTTTATTTGACATTGCTCCGTTCTAATAGAAGAAAAAAAAAACGTAAATAATAATGTATTCCTATCGGCCCTACATTAACCCGACTCGTCTGATTTCATCATCTCGAATATGTGTTTTGTTTGTTTTCTATTTCATGTTTTTCGAACACGTCCTTCCGTTCTTCAAACAATGACTCTTTTGATTTCGCGATTTGCAACTTTTTAAAGTATTTATCATATAATATATCTAACGTTTGTTTAAAACCATTAACATCCATGTTTATGTTAAATTGAACAAATTTCCTTGTAAATTCAAGATCTTTATTAGCAAGCTTGAAAAGTCGTATACTATTAGGTCTTTTTTTTTTATAAACAATTTTATTATTGGGATATATTTTTTTTAGTTCATATAATGTATGATTTAAATATCTATATTGAACGCGAATATCATAATATTTATACACAACATTAGCTTGATGTTTATCTAAAATTACAAGGTTTATAGGTATTTAAAATTATCACTTCTATCTAGTGGAAAAGTGTAGACAAATATGGTGTGGCCATGTAGTTCAATTTTTTTACATTAACGTTTAATACATTATTTTGCAATTTATGTTTTAAAATTTCATCTACAAGTCTATTATTTTCAATTTGCAGTTCTTCTTGCTTATTTTCTACATATTTAATTTCAATTGCAATTAATTGATATTGTTTTTATACGACAAAAGATCTTTAATAAAATTTTCTTTTATGATTTTAAAACATTTATCATAAAAATCTTTGATATCCAACAATGTAAATTTGAAATTAATTCTTCCCTTAAATAAATACCAGAAATCACTAAATCCAATGGTTTGTATCCTTTGAATCTACTTTACACATAATATTTTGGTGGCTGGAAATCCAGCCACCAAGTTTATTAGTATAATATTCTATTAATTTTTTTGATTCTTTATTTTGTAACCAATTTTTAAATAGTTTCCCTCCATCTTTACATAATTTTGTCGCGTTAAAAAATCCGGTATTCGTATTTATAATTAATTTAAAATTACCAAAAATACCACAAGAATAATTATCTTTTATTTGTTCATAACATACATCGATTAAACTCATTTTTATACTCTATAAATAATAGAAAGACTTTTAACAACAATAAAACATTGATTTTACATATTGTTACTTTCTTATATAGAAGGATAAGAATATCTAATATTTTTGATAAATTGAATAGTTTAAATTATAGTAATAATATTAAAAATATTAGTGAAATGAATTTTAATAAGCAGTATAGATTTGAAAAAATGGAGTTTATAAATACTAGAAACGGTGATTCGATTATTGCAACAATTGAAGGTTTCGGGAATATATTTTTACCCCTACGAATTAATAATCTTACACCATCAGATTTGAATGAAATTAATCAATCTACACATCTTTATATAATTTGTAAGGGTTTGGAAAGAATGAAGAACGGTCATAGTTATCATGACGTAAAGTTTATGTGTGGTATTGATGTTACATATTAACTTGTATATATTTGGATAATGTATTCGTATTTTTATCAAATGTTAATTTAGAACGTATCGCGTAATCGCGTCATGATTGAAAAAAAAATCTAGTTGTAGTATTTGTAACGAAACTGTATTAATAACACGTACTAGAAAAATTAAACTAATTAGGGAAATCGATCACGACAATAAAATGGATTACACAAAGGTCTCCACCATCTTATTATGACGTCTATTCGCAACAACAACAACGTGAAAAGATTACGCGACTTTTCTTTTCTTCACCATATATTCATTGATTTTTTTAATAGCCGTATGGAAGAGTGTCTATATTATTTTCCAATATAAATCTTTTATCATCATAGGGTGATAGTGCCTTTTTACACTGTTCAAGCGAATAAATTTGACGGTTGAAACTTCGTAATGATTTTGATGTAGAATATGAAACAGTTTTATTAAACAAACAATCTTTAAACATTTCATGATCTAACTCATTTAAATTCTAATTGTTATTTACTATAAGAGAAACCTTTTTAATTCCTTCGGCTGTTTTTTTTTTCTCTAAATAATATTGATTTCTTCCCCAAAGTAGGAAGAGATTTTAGCTCTTAACCCGACAAATTCATAGATAGGAACATCCTTTATTTCATATTTTAATAGACCTATATCGTATTTATTATAAACGTAAACATTTGGATAATCTCATTTTATTATAACAATCAAAAAGATCTAAATCCTCTTATATATCTTCATCTTTTGATATAATTGAGCATAATAACGAATCTGTATCTGTCATTAGTAGTTTTATGTTTTCATAACAGTATCTAGGTAAAACAAGGTTATAGTGATAATCATACTAAAGCCAAATCCGTTACGGTTAAACCTACATATATGGGTTTGTTTAAGTATATATTTTTCTTCAACATTGATATTCCAACTATACTGTTTCTATAAATATAATAATGTTTTACTCTTGGGACTCGCGTTTAATCTTTTAAACTTGGATTTTTCATTAATTAAACGCGTATCGATTCGCTTTCTTACTTTATCAATTGTTTTACACTGTTGATTAATAATTTATAAAAAAGTCTTCAATCTTTTCTTTAGTATCACACTACGCATTAAGGTTTTTCTTAACATAATCTTTCAGCCATGGATATTGATTAAAACGGACGGTTCTATGTATTTTTGACACCAAACGATTTTGAAGTTACAATTTTAATGTTCTATAATGTAGAACGTATTTGTGTTTTTCTCATTGTTAAAATTTCATCTATCTTCCAAAGTACACAACTTTTTACACGCTACAAATTTTTCATCACAAACAAACGGAGAAATCATACTATTAGAATGGATTTTTTCTGTGGTGCGAGGGGAAAATCTTTGTGCGATTCATGTAGGTGGTTAGGATATTTTAAATCAACTTCTAAAATATAACCCGTTTCAACATTATCTTTCACATCGTCTAGATGATTTTGCAAATATTCAATTTCCTTTTCGTTACACCATCTGAATCCATCTACAGCTAACCGATCCATTATACATTTTCCATGAAGAAATCGTACATCGTAATGTTTAATTAATTTTACCGGTTTCTTTTCGTCATAATAAATTTCTTCATCAGGCTCCTCATCAGAATCAGCGCAAAAACACGGATCGTTAGACTTAGCATAAAGATTAGGAATCATTGATACGCTTCCACGAATGCCTATTACAAAAAACAAATACATATCCGGGTCCGTAACAAGTTCTAATTGTATTTTTTGTCTTTGAGGGCGGCAAACCTCGATAAATTCGCCGCAGATAGATAATGACAAGGATCTAAATTGTTTATTTTTATCATTTTATTTATTTATGAAAACATTCAAACACATCTGCCAGGAACATGACGTCCAATTTCATATAAAAATCATGGCATTCAGAGAATGCATTAATTTTAAAACTATTCGAAACGTTTGCGCGTGATTCTCTTTAAATCATCGTAAAACGCTTCGATAGGTGGAAGTTGTGTTTCATCGAAAACAGATGCATATTTAAGGTATATATAAGGATATACTCCTTTTCGTCCAATTATCAACTTTATCAAATATCTTTAATCATCATCACAATTTTTTTTATTATATCATCTCGAAACGGTGTGTTTGTTATTTTAAACAAAGATTTCTTTATTTCTTCTAATTTGATTTTCTTACAAAAAGCAAGTAAACATTGCACCAAGTCGTCCAGACTGAAACATAGAAATTTATATGAATCTATAAAACGATACGATATTTTATTTTTAGAGCTATTGAAATAAGTTTTGCAATATTGCTTGCTATACAAGAAATATCAAATTTATTTTCCTTTTTCAACTCGTTCATCGCCAATACGATATGATGTGAATCATATCCACGTAAATTATGAAATACTACTGGCACATATGTTATGCGTTTCCACTTTAAATTGCAATCTTCATATGCAGCTCCAATATGAGAACGGTGTCTTACACGTTTCTCATTGTCAAACACACCAGCACATGTAACACATTTAGTATTGTTTTGAAACTTTTCATCATGTTCTGCAATCATAATTAAAAAATTTTCATTTAATAATTCCTTTTCAAAATAGTTGTATTTTTTACATAATTCACCGAGAAGTGTTCAACCACTTTATAATTATCTTTTTGAGCTCTGTATATCGTTTTGTCTACAAAATAACCGTTTTCATCATTATAACATAACAATACCCAGATGGTTTATGAGTGTGTTTTTGTTGTATACCTACTAGCAGGTTTAGGATTTGCGGAATGATGTAGAATAATTTACATCAAAAACGTAACGTTGAAGAATAATTTATATGATACAATATTTCCACGTCTACGTTTTTCTCCTTCACCAATCCATTCGTTTGGCATTCTAATTCTCTGAACCTTTTCCTGCTTACGATTTTCAATATGTATTTTGAGAATTTTTTCGCATCTATTTCAGTATTCCAAGATTTAAAACAGTGCAGACAATAGGGAAAATATTCAGATTTTCTATAACTTTTATTCATATCACCCAACAGTCTTGATAAGCCGTTATATCCATATTTTATGTTTACTAGAGTACGATGAGATTTATTTAGTGTAAGATTAGTCAATAAAAGAAACCGTATCACTATTTTTCGATTATTATAGCTCGCACGTTTTAAATATACATATTTATAATTTAATGATTCACGATCGTCATCCTGGATATCATAACACAACACATTTACACAAATATTAGGATTTGTGTTCAAAGTTATCAATATCTTTTACAGAAACAGAACAGTCGATTCCTTTCATATTTAAACGATTTTCTATTTTTTTTTATAGAATGACATTCGATAATCGATAATGATCTTCACTTTGAAGAAATAGATGGGCTAGAATACACCATAAGAAACAATTTGATTAACATTTTCAAATTTATTATATCGTGTTTCTTAATTAAATCTTTCGGTAATGGTAAGTATGAACTGCTTCCACCATAAAGCGGATCGAATTCTGATTCTGAAAGATCCAGTCTTAATATTTATTTATTCATAACCCAACCGCTACCCATTTGAATAAACGTTTCAAAAGATTCGTTAATTTTTTCATACCCTTCTAAATACTGTTCATTGAAATCGGTTTGATTTTCTCATACGTTTAGTCCATATCGAGTAGATTAACTTCACAGAAATTACATTTATCATCTACACATCTCTGTAGCTAAACTACAACAACGATATAGGATTTAATATTATTTACTTTAAATTTCTCAGCTTGAAATTTTATAGCATTAAATACCTTAACTTTCATACACATTAAAAATTCATAAATATCTATAAAATTGTCATTGCTAACATTCCAAGATTGTTTAAGAATAGATCCACCTAAAGCGTATTTTCTATCTGGAATCAAAACACGCAACAACAAATTAGAGACAGATAGTTTTTATTTAGTTTAACTTTCAAATTAAAATACTGTTTAGTTATACTTTGAAAGGCGCTATCAATAGACAATTTATTTTCAGTGAAAAGTTTTATTTTTTTCCGAAACGACTCTTATAAAGTGTTTTACGATTAGAAATAATCTAATAAAGAAATAATCATTAGAAATAATATGTTTATTATATTTACAATTTAATTGTATGATAAATTCAATAAGACTGTAATTTTTATATTTCTTCAATATCATGTTGTATGTTATCTAAAAATGTAATTAAATCGTATTTGTCAGACAAATTTTTATAAGAATACTATATTATTAGGGTCAGTTAGGTTAGAATTGTTCGATAATGTAACTCGTTCAAATTTCTTTTTTTTTCTCTAATTAATAATTATATTTGTAATAACAAAATCATTATTAGATAGTTAATTTTTTATAATTTTCAATGATTTATATAAAACTAATGATTGACAGCTGACGTCATGTTATAAGAGAAAGGATTGCCCATGACGTCAGCAGCAGTCTATTATATTTAATATATATACCAAAACACTCAAACGACGAAATTATTATTTGTTATTTAATGTACCTTTCTAGTATTTTTTCCATTCACCTAAAACCCCCTCTTTAATACGTATTTTTCAATAAATATGCTCCTTCACCTAGTAAATTTAACTGAAAACGCACCCTATTTGTGCGAAAACATACCTCGGGTTCAACAGCCAAATGGACATCATTACTTTCAGTCAAAGTTACTGTTGAACCCGAGGTTTCTATGCTACTCAATTGTGACGTGATAGATTATGAAGTGTAACCGCAATAATTAGGAAACGTCCTGGTTCTCTCTCAGAAGGCGTAATTCATAACACCCGATCCCCCATACCGCTCAAAGGATACGGGAAGATATTCAAAATTTAAGCCGGTAAGTGTTGCCGCATTCACTTTACAGTCATCTTACACCGTGAGAGTTTATGTGGGTTTGTTTTGCCTTCTCAGAAAGTATTTACGTAGCACCGAATTTCGGCAACAACGAGTAGATAACAAATGCAGTACAAGAACGACTCAGTCACTGAAGCGCAAAAAATCTTTTACTACTAGAAGAATAAGAAAGCTCAGAGAAAAATGGGACAATACCCATTGAAAAATTCTCCTAAATTCTTATCGGTAGAATTTTAAAATTACGACAAAGATTTATATTTAATTAATTAGGTTTTAACTTAAAATTAAAAAAAAAAACAAAATCATAAAAATATAATTAAAAAATAATCTTAATTTTTTAAGGAAAGTATGTTTTTCTGTCGCTTTATCACCCATTCCGTTCTGGTTTTTTCTTATTTTTGAAATTTTAAGACCTACTACTAAAATGTCCAATGAAAAATCATCTCTAAATAAAAACACTCTGTTTCTGTAATTAATTTATGTAAAACCCTTCTCCACAGTTCATATTTTTAAAGTAATTTGAAGCGTGGTAAAGTAAATAAATTATGTTTTAAAGTTTTTTTTTTATATTGTTTGAAAAAATAAAAAAAATTATTATTTCATATAGCTCTTAAATATATTAAAATCGTATCACCTGTTTTTGATAAATGCAAATTTGAAGGGTAGAATATTTAATAAAAATATATAAATAATAAAAAAATTCTGATGTGTATACCACATTACTTCTTGTACGCCTATTAAGTTACATATACACATATTTTATTACTTTATTATTAAACCTTGTTAATTTTACATTATACATACTTTATTATTAAAATCATGTAAACTACTCCATATAAATGTCAAATATTTATTAATAAACATTTTTTTATTTTCCATAAGTAAATGAATGACTAACGTAATTTTTACGTTATAGATATAATCATTTTTTAAGAATAAATTGGTAAGGATATTTTTAATTTTAATGTTATTTTTGCGTATCATTCAAAATGATAAAAAAGCCCATCTCAATCTAACAGATCACGGTTATTCAGAAATGTTGTTATATCTTCCAGCCGATCTTCCGATTTTAAAAATTCCAAAGGGGTATTTGCTAGTATAATACAAATTCTCACAAAATATTTATCAGAAAAAAAGATTAACTAATATATACTCAGACAAATCTAGTAGCCTGCCCTACGCCGAGACCAGCTTGAGCCCGGCGAGATACGCTGAGCTCTACAAACGGTCTTTATAGAGTTTGATGACGGTACGATTAGAAGTAATGCTGTCGGCATCGGATTAAGGAACAAGCCTCCTATTGTTGAATTTGGTACTTTACGGAAACAGGGCGAATTGGAACGGCGTATACTGCAACTAATATTTTCCTGGGCTGTTACGAGGAATAAATTACAAGGGACATCCTAAATAGAGTTGTCATAGAACTGAGCATTCACATCTTTGATAAGGGCAAGGACTACGTAGCACTGAGTTGCGTGAGACAATTTAACGTGAGGGTTTATCATTAGTTGTTTGGATCCCAGAAAATTGCTGTATCATCGGCACAATAAAAAGGTTCTCAAGGAACTTAATCGCTTGAGAAATCTGTAAGTTTTTATCTGTATACGCCAATTACATAAATAAATTGAAATGTTTACAGTTTCCTAATTTGGATCGATACGTTTAAATACGTTACATTCATAAATTTTCGAATAGTGAGTTTTCTCGATGTCACTAAAAAGTATTAAGTAATAAAAAAATTTATAAAAATTTAAAAACACGACTGTCAAAAAAAAAATAGAACTAAAAAAATAAAACAAGACATGGTAATAAAGGGCTAAAAATCGGTATGCAGTATTTAATTAAATACAACAAGGAGTGACCGATCAACTTTCAGACAGTTTTAGTTTATGTAAATATATTTTTCATGGGATCCGCACAAGGAGTGCACGGCGGTAGTGGGAAAGCCAAGCCCGAAGGGCGGCTTCCCGCGAAGACTGGTAAGGAGGAAAACAGCAGTGCGGTGATCGATCCTGAGGGGGAGGTTGTGGGAAGGAAGCCTGCAGTGCGGAAGGTGAACTGTGGGTCCAACAGTTTCGGGCGGATCGAGAAGATGCGAGCAGAATGGTCCAAAATCCCTTTTAAAAAGGAGTCGAGGGTTGAATTGCAGCTTCAACAGTTAGTCGACTCCTACTTGAGTAAGTGTGCGTTGTTGGTTTCGGGTCTGGCACTTAAATGAGAGGGACTCCAGGGCGCCTACCTTGCCTTGGATTCGGTCGTGTCACGGCTATCCGGCAAGGTTGACCGGGTAGTGGAGGGAGTTAGGGGCTTCAAGCCGGGGTCGGGTGAAGCCCTTGGTGAGCTAAACCGGTCTATTAAACTGGTGAAGGAGAAGGTGAAAAAGCCTCTCTCCGCTGCAGAAGCTGCCGCGCCCACGACTAAGCTGATTTGTCTACCGCTGACAGCCCAGGCGTCGGAGGCCAAAATTAAGTGGGCCACTCTCAGGTGGTTCCAATAAAACCTAGTCCGGGAGCTTCGTCATGGCGGAGCTTACCCTTATGAAGGTTCTGAAGCTGAGGAGAGAAATGATCCAAGTCTCCCGAGTCACAAAAACAAGGGAATATGGCGTCAGTTTGGAAGTCGTAAGTGAGCAGCAGGTGAGGCAGCTTCTGGAGGCTGTCGTTCTGGTAAAAAACGGACTGAAGGCTCAGTTGCTGGCCAAGCGGAGGCCGCAGATAATGGTGTAAGATATACCAAGGGCGACATGGGTACAGGAGCCCGAAGTCCACAAGGCCGTGCACGGTCAAAATCCGTTATTGGATATGGCCGTCTAAGATTTCCTTCGGGAAACCAAAATGGTTCGGCAGCCGGGGAGGAAGGAGGCCCCAAAGAGTAACTGGATGTCGGAGATTTCGCCAAAGAAATACCTTCCTTCTGTTGGAGTTCTGTCCTCTATGAGTTGGAACGCCGCAATGTTCCCCAAGCTCTGCAGGCCATAGTACGTGTCTACTTGTTTAACAGCTGGGCTCTGTTTAATTCCGTCACTAGAGTTAGACGGCAGGGGTCCGTTCTCGGTCCATGCTGTAGAACCTGATCTTTGACCGATTTCTGGGATTGACATTCCCAGAAGAGGTCAGGGCCCAGGCTTTCGCTGATGAGTCTCCTATTAGTTCGTAGTAAATCACAACGGCAGCCTGAAGATCGAGCGCAGGCAGCTTTGTCAACCGCATGCAAAATGCTTTGTATGGACATGCAAAATATAAGGATTTCTTTGCCTAAGACGAAGTACATTCTTCTCAAGGAAGCAGACAAATTATCGTACAGTCGGAACCCCCACGTTATGTATAAAGGCTGTGTAATAAGGCGAGTTAGAGTTCATAAGTACCTACGTGTTTTGTGTGATGAGAAGTTGCTGTTCAGCAATCACGTTAAGCAAGTATCAGCGGACGCCGTCTCAGTGATGCACAAACTTAGGAGGATTGCTCGGAAAGACCATGGGTTGTTGGGCCGTCAAATGTACAAGGTATACCGAGGTGCTTTTAAAAGCATAACCTTTTAAAACCCCCAGTCAAGAGTGTGGCCACCAAGATCTGGAGATCTTGGTGGCCACAAGCCTCGACCGATAACACGATTACCAAAGAATTCCTCAACGAAATCAGAAGTTGAACCTGTGTAGTGCGATGACAACATGACGGTGCGTCATGTTGTAGCCAGCAGTGTCTGTCTTCCTCTTCCAAGAGTGCAATGAACTGAAATAAAATATCCTGATATCGTTCTGCATTAATGGTGTACTCGAAAAAAAAAATAGGACCGATTATGTTCTTCCGCGATATCGCGCACCACACGCCCAACTTCTGCGGGTGTAATTGTTTTTCGTGATAAAAGTGGGGATTTTCAGCGCTCCAAATTCTACTGTTTTGGCTGTTTACGTAGCCATCCAAATGAAACCATACTTCATGTGTGAAAAATAACGAATCCATAACGATAATTCCCTCACGCAGAAATCGACGGAACCATTGACAATATTGTAGCCGTTTTTTTTTGTCGGGCTCAAGAAGTTGATGAACCGTTTGAATGCGATTAGGTCGTAATTGTAATCGTTTGGTCGCCCGATGAACAGTTGATTTAGACAAATTAATTTCAGCAGACAAACGTCTGATCGATTTATTTGGCAAGGCGAGTAATCGGTCTTTGATTTCAGTGACTGTATTTGTATTCAACACTGACGCAGATCTTTTGTGTTCCTTGTTACTAACAGAGCCGGTCTCTCTAAATTTTGCAACTAACCTTAATACTGATGTTTTGTTAGAGGCTGGTTTATCTGGGTACTTATGGCGAAACAAATCTTGCACTGCAACCACTGATTTCGTACGGAAGTACGACTCAACAATGAAAACACGTTCATCTAGCGAAAACAACATCTTGTCTAACAATACACTGAACGTTATGATTGCATTGTTGTTACTATCGGTAGTGTTCTACTGCGTCGTTGCGATGTTCAGATGTTTGACGAGTCCATTTCAGTAACGAGTAAGGGAGTAAGCTTGACTTTTGAAATTTCATGGGTGTGTGATTGATGGGTTGCGTTTTATATGGGACACCCTGCATATATATACGAATATATATATATATATATAAATAAGTTCGTACAGTTCTTGTCGACATAGGTTTCTGAATATCATGCGCTGAAATTTTATATCCGACCCTTTTCCCTTGAAATATTTATTTTCACCCTTGGTCTCTGAAACTCCTCGTTCTGTAAGTTCAGTTATCACTTCGCAACGCTTTAATGACCAGGGAAACTTATTTTTTCAAAAGTAAAGAAATATGTGACGACAGTTTTATCGGGCGATATGTCAATACAAATACGGTAATCTTTCTACCTCATGCTTCAGTAAAAATTTGATTTTGATGGAGAAAAGTATTACATATCTCTAAGATTTTGGAAAATTTTTATTTCTTCTTATTTTAAGCTTTTGTTTCTCTTTACCGTTTGAAAATAGCGACTGCGTAATATTTATTTCTTGAAAATTAAGTTCTTCCCATTCTAGTGATGGTAATTATCACGGAAACCAGTACTAATTGAAAATATGGATTCTCAGAATTCCTTAGTCCATTGTTCTAGAGCGTAATTTAGACGAATACGGAACAGAAGAATTTTTGTTTCTTTTTCGCGTAAAATATTGTACCTACTTTACTGAAATTTATGCAATCTGAATAATATACCTAATACACATTAAGATACAATGCAAGGTTGTACCTTTTGGTTGGAAAAGAATCTTGTCTTCGAAAATTGTTTGTTAAAAAAACAATGTTTTTCGGGTGAATCGACACTTCTCTCAGATAAGTTTAGTAAAGTATCCGAGGTATAACTCATAAAGTAGAATCCGTTGGATTGTGTGTCTCCATATGTGATATATGGATCTATAATCGTTTAATATTTAAGTGTAATATTTACGAAAAAGAGGAAGTTTCGTCAGACTTCAAAAAGAGTGTTATTGTCATGATACCAAAGAAAGCAGGAGCAGATAAATTTGAAGAATACAGAACGGTTAGCTTAACTACTCGTGGGTAAAAATTTTAACAAGAATTCTGTGCAGAAGAATTGAGAGGAGAGTGGAAGAAGTTTTAGGAGAAGACCAATTTGGTTTCAGGAAAAGTAAAGGGACAAGGGAAGCAATTTTAGGCCTCAGATTAATAGTAGAAGGAAGATTAAAGAAAAACATACATAGCATTTATAGACTTAGAAAAGGCATTCGATAACGTAGACTGGAATAAAATTTTCAGCATTTTAAAAAACTAGGGTTCAAATACAGAGATAGAAGAACGATCGCTAAGATTTACAGGAATCAAACAGCAACAGTAATAACTAAAGAACATAAGAAAGAAGCCCTAATGAGAAAGGGAGTCCGACAAGGATGTTCCCTATCGCCGTTACTTTTTAATCTTTACATGGAACTAGCAGTTAATGATGTTAAAGAACAATTTATATTCGGAGTAACAGTACAAGGTGAAAAGATAAAGATGCTACTATTTGCCGATGATATAGTAATTCTAACCGAGCGTAAAAAAAGATCTAGAAAAAGAATGAATGGTATGGATGAAGCCCTACTCAAGAACTACCGCATGAAAATAAACAAGAACAAAACGAAAGTAATGAAATGAAGTAGAAACAATGAAGATGGACCACTAAATATAAAAATAGGAAGAGAAAAGATTATGGAAGCAGAAGAATTTTGTTATTTGGGAAGCAGAATTACTAAAGATGGACAAAGCAGGATCGATATAAAATGCCGAATAGCACAAGAGAAACGAGCTTTCAGTCAGAAATATAACTTGCTTACATCAAAAATTAATTTAAACGTCAGGAAAATTTTTGGAAGTATATGTTTGGTGCGTAGCTTTATATAGAAGTGAAACTTGGACATTCGTAGTACCTGAGAAAGAAAGATTACAAGTTTTTGAAATGCGGTGCTATAGGAGAATGTTAAAAATCAGGTGGATGGATAAAGTGACCGATGAAGAGGTGTTGCGAAAAATTGATGACGAAAGAAGCGTTTGGAAAAATATAGCCAAATGAAAAGGTCAAATCTTAAGGCATCCTGGAATAGC
The DNA here is from genome assembly GCF_047948215.1 of Lycorma delicatula. Classification (NCBI taxonomy): domain Eukaryota; kingdom Metazoa; phylum Arthropoda; class Insecta; order Hemiptera; family Fulgoridae; genus Lycorma; species Lycorma delicatula. Next base: position 23,723,047 of record NC_134458.1, read on the forward strand.
CAGTTTGATATTGGTGGGACCGGTAAATGGTAAATATTGTGCAGGCAGACAACGTTTGGAGTATGTAAAATAAATTAATAGGGATGTAGGATGTACGAGCTATACCAAAACGAAACGGCTAGCAGTAGATAGGGAATCTCGGAGAGCTGTATCAAACCAGTCAAATGACTGAAGACAAAAAGAAATCCTTTTTTTTTTGGACCGACTTCTATATTTTTTATTCGAACGATGTACCAAAAACGGCAAGATGCCTAAAATAAGAAGTATCTCAGAAAAATTAGAAGCTATAGTACAAAAAGAAAAAAGTATTATTTTTTATTTTTTTCATGATAGATGCAGTTGAAATCTTTACAACAGCGATCGTTTTTTTTTTCTCAGGGTTTTAGTACGATTACAACATGTCTTACAATAACCTCAGGGATATAAAAATTGTATTTGAATCGTTTATTAAAAAAAAAAAAAAAAACACTTTTCCAGTCAATCTATAACTTACCGTATTTTTAAGTACTTCTTTAGTCTGTATGTGTAATCGTTTTGTTAAATACATTTTGAATTTATCTTATCCTTTTTAATGTCTTATAATAGCCATAAGAATTTGACATTTAATCGGTATCATATCATCCGAGTATTATTTATTAATAAGTTGATAACGGAAAAAAATTTTAATTTAAAAAAAGAGTGTGTTTTTTTCAAATAATTTTACCCGTTACAATTAATTATATCCAGTTATTTAAACTATGTGCGAAATGCAGACTATTTTACTTTTTTTACATGAGATAAATATTAAAAATTAAAAAACACGACTCCCAAAAAAAAAAAACGTTGCTCTTTTGTTCCGGTTTGGTTCCATTGTGATTCTATATTAACTAGCAAATACCCTGTTGGATTTTTGAAAATCGGGCGGTTGTTTACAGATATATTACACCTCTTAGGTGCAGACCCTACTGCACCTCTAAAAGCAGCGCCCCAGTGGTATCCCGTTAGTTATCGGCTAATGGGGATGATTGCTCTTGCCTCGCATCACAACCTAGCCTCACAGGCAGTCCCCACGGGAAGCCAATTATTATTAAACAGAAAACGATTTAAATTTATTTATCTATTTTATTTCATTTAACGTAAATTTAATTTTCTAATTTATTCGTTCGATCGATTTGAATCGTTCAATTCAAACCCGGCTAACACAGTGACATGCGATCGCAGTTCGCAGTTCATTAATTCAATTCGGTGAAGATTATACCTCAACCGGCAAGTCTCCATCGCTACATATATTTTTATGAATATACACATATATACATATCTATGTAGCCTATGAAACTCCCGGAAACGTAAGGATTCCAACAGTCATTCATCTAAGTCGGTTCGGCCGTTGAGCTGCTACGGTGGAACAAACATATACACCCTAAAATATTATACTCCTTTTTGGGTAGCGTGTAGAAAATACATAATTATAATGTACATATATATATTGATTTTATCGTGGAAAAATAATAAGTATTTCACTCGACTTTTGCCGGATTTTTTCTTTCGATTTTTATTTTATTTTATATTTGCACCGGTTTTTAGTAAAATAATAATGATTATAGACTCCTTCATACAAACTATTCCATTTTCAGACGTGTCATCGGGATACGATATTGATTTTTCGTGATCGATGAAAAATAACAAGGCTTACTCTGATGCCGACATATTTAGATGAAATACCAAGCCAAAGATTAATAACGATCGGTATTTACACTGACGTTTATCATAACCCGGAGACTGGCGTATAACCGCAGCTTTTAAATTCTTAATTCATAAATCTAAAAACGTATCATCTATCGATCTGATCGTTTGCAGATTTGAATGTTACATAAAATAGCATCTTAAGAGAAATTATAAAAAATTAAGTAAACTATTATACCTTTGTGTTTTTTAAATCGGTTTAACAGAAGAACAAGAAATCTTTTCAAGTCCTCAAAACCTCTTACAGTATCTTATCGATTCGCGAACTTAAAGATTTTTGAAATATTTGTTTAATACTATTTTAATCGGGTTAGGCTAGTGTTGATATCCGCTGAAATAATCGACATATACTACTCTTCTATTAATTTGATCGATATTTATAATACATTTTTTAAATCGCTATTATTTGAAGAGAGGAAATTCTTTAAAAGTAACTTCAAAAAAATCTAAGGGATTCATTATTTTACGTTTTTAATAATCGATGTGTTTTATATGTACGACAAAGTCTACGGTATTTCGAAGACCGGTTATCCGAATCGAATGAAATCTAAAGCGAGTGTTTGTTTTTTATAGGCGATGGTAAGACTCGATTTTGACCGTAGTTATTTGGTAATGTTATCGTCAACACTACCTAAGAAAATATAAAATTTAAAATTTCAGCTGTTAATTTTTCAGATTTTCTGCGAAAGATAATTATTTAGTAGTAAATGAGATTTAAACAGAAAGCGGTGGAAATATATTCTACGTTTAACGCACCGTAATTAGTGTTATATCTTAACACGCGATATTATCGGCAATGAACAAAGAAAACCGGCTGCTACACTATTTATTGGAATAAGAATAAACTGTATTTTAAAATTTATTTTAACAGTTTATGAAAAACCATTATGTTACTGTACAGCGGTATAGTAAAGAATGTGCGTAACCGCAGTGTTCTCTATCGTTAGTGATTTCGGGTGAATCAGGTAGGATCAAAATTATAATTTTTAAATATATAAATTAAGATTTATATAGATTATATAGTATCATTTTTATAGATTAAGATTTTTATTCCAATATAAGAATTTTAGGATATGATTAATTAATAAGAAATATATATATATATATATATATATATATATATATATATAAACTGGAACCTAAAGTAAGCTTAAGTTTTTAATAAATTTTGCAATTTTGAAACCGGCTTTCTTTAACTATGCTACGATAAATGTCCAGTTTTTTATTCCGCCGTCGATTCTCGTTAAGGACTGTAATACGCCTGCTGAATTTTAATTTTCTGAAACGCTAAAGAATCATTTAAATTAAAATTTTTTGCTGGTAAAGTACACAATTTTATTTAAAGAAATAGATTTGTTTCTCCTGTTGACTCGAAGGAGTATATAATTCTATATCGCTCTGGATGAATTAATTTGTTAATTTCTCGGTTGTGTTCTTTCATACGGATACAAAACATGACTAAGTACCAGACGTAGCTGCTTTTTTTAGAGTAACGATATACACTATATGAGACCCTATTGTGAACAGAACGAAGATGTTATCGTTTGTAGAGATATCAAGCGATATCGCTTACATTTCATCGAGCTTGACGTATTGGTATTCGATTATACGTTTAGGAGAAATTTTTTTATTCCTCGATTTCCTTAGTAATCCTGACATCGGTCGGTTGTTATCTTAAGAGTGTCTAGCTCATTTTCGGCGACTTGTGATTTACGTTAAATTGTTTTCAACCGGCACAGTTAAGCCAGTTAACATTCGTACAGAGATGTTTTAAATGCAAGATTAAGAAAAAAAAAATCGAAAAACATTTATACGTTTGTAATATCGATTTTTTACGTAACGAATAAGTTAAATGCTTGTCTTTCGATGCGGGAGGTGAACAGAACGAGCCCTAGGTATAATAGTTAAATTTGTAATTACGTCGACTGTTCGGTTCAGTCTCTTGGCTTGAACAAGCTGCGGTTTAAAAATTTATTTACAGTTCACGAACAAGGGATATCGCTGTTTATGAAAGAAAATAAAGCCGGGCCGTTTTGGAAACTTCTAGATTAACATATAATCCGGTCTATAACAAAAATATTTGAAGTTTTCATATCATATTTAATAATTTGATGATTTTTAAACACATAAGTTTGGTTTTATTGAATATACAAAAAAGTGGGATTTACAGAAAAATCCTTGAAACAAAAATATTCCATTTAAATTTAAGGTATGAAATATTTTATTTTATAACCCGGTTATTTTCTTTAAAATAAAATAAAATAACACTTTAGTAATCGAAAGATGAACTCTGATGAATTTCTCCGTGTTTCCATGTAAATATCAAATAATAGAACAATAAATATACGAATTTTCGTATCCTTTCCCAGAATTAACGAAAAGAACAGCATTTACGAGGTAATGAAGAGGGACAGTCTACAAAAAAGTCATTAAGATCTTTTATAGGGTTTTGTTTTTTAAAGTAGTTTTGTTATTTTCGTTTATTTGTTAATTCGTTTTATAATAAATTTGGATAATTCATATTTATTTTAAGGAAATTTTTATTACTGTATTTTTTCACTGTTATTTTCATACAAATCTACATTTATCAACCGCAGAGAAAATGGCAGAACATATAACATTTTTTTAAATTAATTATTTTTTTCTTTTATTATAATAGTATGTAAGGAGAAATATACTTTATTAAGGGTCGAAGTTTAGTCTTCAGTTTTATTTTATTTTTAAATCCTTATTCTGATTTGGAAATTTTTTTTCATAGTAATATAGTGATTATTACTACCTATTTAAACACCGTAGTAAATCTTCGTTGTCATATTTCATGATTAGATATCGTTTATATTTATTCGCTTAATGAAAATATATACTGCATTATAACCTATGAGTCGTACTTAAGTAATATCACATTCTCAAAAACAAATCGTAATTTTGAAATTAATTTGCAATAAATTCCTTTTAAGGTAATTTACTTTTAAAAGGTTTGTCATTAATTATTTTTAAGATATTTTGAAAAGACAGCAAAAAATTATTTTAAAAAAAAATCTTGCATATCGTTCGCTGTGTCCATCGTGTTAGATTCTAATTAACCCTGAAGTTCTGTTCTTTACGTGTATTTGAAATAGGATATTTTTGTAAAGGTTTCTGTTATTTCGAAAAGAATACTATAATCATTTCATATATTTTTTGAAAGTCGAATTAAAATTTTAATATCTTCTCCGGTTAAGTTTAATACTCTTTGAAGTAGTAAGGGATTTGTCTGTTTTATTAATAAATGACAGTCTATTAGTACTTACCGAATTAGTATAGCGGAATCACATTTTCTGTTCGAATAGAAAATCTCTCGCTAGCTGGAGCACAGTTCCCCTGTTTTTCTGAAAGATACTTTTTTTATATATTTTTACAATATTTACTCCGTTTCCTGTTACTCCGTATATTTTATTTTTGGTATTTTATATACCGTTCAAGAGTACCGGTGACCTACAGGTGTAGGTATACCTTAACTTTTAGTTTTCAGACAGTTTCATTTTTTTTTTTCTGTTGGGTAAGGAATAGAGAATCTTTTTTTTCTTTAAATAGAACTTCTTTTGTTCTATTGAAAAAATCGGTTTTATTTCTTTAATTCTACAACTAAACGACGAAAAAATCTACATACTTACTCTTTATTAATTTAATAATAATAATAATAATAATAATAATAATAATAATAATAATAAAAAAAAAAAAAAACAACAAATAGGGTAAAAATAATAACTCATTGAATACAACAAATTGGGTAGTTAATAATATCTGTATTCACATAAATAATTAATGTATAATGTATATATACATTATATAATTATGTATATATACATATACATATAAGATACAGCCACAATTTTTACATAAGTATAGATATATATGTATATATACCTACTCGATATAGTTTTATACAGTATACTAAATAATAATTTCGTTATGATAGTCTATATTGTAAAAGTAGAATTAGGCTGCTGGCATATGATATATAATGTTATTATTGCTATGTCACCACCTTTTGACCTCAACATAAAAAAATTAAACAAAAAAGATGTAAAAAAAAAAAAACAAAAAACGTGGCTTACCAGCCCAGATGAAATTTATAGTTTCGCTTCCGATTATTAGAACACATCTCTTTCGTCTATGCAAATTTCTTTGTGCAGATGTTTTGTCTATAAAGCTAACACCTAAAATAAACAATAGTAATTATAATAATAATAATAATAATAATAATAATAATAATAATAATAAAAATAATAATAATAATAATAATGATAACAACAACAACAAGTATATTTCTTATTACTCACTGGACTGCAAGCTCTGGTTACAATATATATTTGTATTTATATTTATATTTATACATATATATTTATTTATATATTTACAAAAATGTACAGTGTACTTTCTTTAATGATATACACATAGCAGCCTAGCCTTTAATAATTAATTATTTTTACAAAAGTTCAATCGGCTCGACAGCACTTGTCCTTTACAAAAGTTTTCATTTATATTAATAATTATTCTTAAATAGGTATTTACAAAATTTAATTTTCGATATGGTTTATTAAAATGTCCTCTTACAAATAAATTTATTTATACAAAATGGTTTATCGGCCTCAATGCGCCAGAGGAACAATGCACGTAAATATGCTGCTTCCGGATATCATATCTCCTTGGTAAAATATTTAAAAAAATCTTTATCACCACTATAGTCCGTTTTTTTTATTTTTTATTTTTACTTACACTGTTCGTTTTGACGTTACATCAGTCTACAATTTCCTTTACAGGGTATTTTACTTTACATTTGAGTTTACACTTTGTATAAAAATCACTTCGACGGTTTAATCACCCGTTCTTTTTTTATAATTTAATTTTATTGTACAAACGTTTTAACGATAAAAAAAGTTACTTGTTCGATAACGAATCGTAAATTAAAAGTACCTAGAAACAAGTAAATAACTTATTTTTATTTCTTATAAACTCGTATAAAAATATCAACGAAAATTCTCGTGTGTAATTATTTGTCGGTTAAAATGAAATTAGCGATTAATTAGGAACAGATACACCGGATAGGCAGCAGATGAAAAGGCTTACGGAGGTGGGGAGACCTGCGTAAAACGATAGGCTACACCGATCGCGGTACGGTCGAGTCTCCACCTCCAACGTTTTCTCATTTGCCATTATTATCTTCACTTTTTATTCTGTCGTTTAAGAGGTCGCTGTGCGTCTTCACTTCTAAACCGTTCACCATTTTTTCTATGCTTTTAAGTTCGCTGGCGGTCGACGTCGTCTCCGGTGGATTTTGCGGAGTCGGAGGTCTGGAAGGCGAACGGACCGGTGAATTAGCCGGCCCGGGAGATCTTGTAGCGGGCTGGAGGACAGGACTCGTCGTACCGGGACCTGGAGTCACGGTCTCGAAGGCGGATCCCAGTTGCGAGCCTCCAACACCGACCAGCGAAGCGGGTGCGGCCGGAAGCGAGTACGGTGCGAAACGGTGAACTCCAGACGCAAGGGCGGCGGCTTTTAGTTGGTGCGCCGTGTGCGGATGAGGCCCGAGTCCTGCAGCAGCGCTGTACGCCGCCGCATGGCTGAAGAAGGCGGCCGGATGCTGAGCCGCTAGGGCCAACTGGGCGTTAAACAAGAGGCTTGATGTCACTCCTCCTTGATGAGCCGCCGCTGCTGCCGCCGCTCCTGAGAACAACGACGACAGAGGCGGCCCTGGCAGCAAAGGATGGCCACCTCCAGACGTTCCAGGGTACAGTCCGTGTGGATAGAGATAGGGCAGAAGATGCGGTGGCGGGTGAATCGGGGGTCCCACGGAGATATTAGGTGACGGGTAATCTCCTCCACCACCGGTCCCGCTCCCGTGCTGCTGACCTAGAACGCAAAATAAATTTAAAATTACACACGATCTTAAGTCGGATGAAATTAATAATTTTAACATTTCAATTAGTTTTTATTTTTTATTTTTTTAACAAACTCCAACCGGAAAAGATTACAAGCGAGGAACTGTGAAAAGGATTTTTCTTCTAACAACCTTTATTCTATTTCGAATGTAAACTTTTTGGATACATTTTGTTTATCTTACAATCTACAGGGAAAGTCTGATAAACTAGCGACCCGATCAAAAACCGAATAAGATAGACAGCTCGTGTACATTGTCATGCACTTGAAACGTTTCTTTCTATGTACGCAAATCTTTATGTTCTCGATTTGTTATCTTCCATTTTTTGTTCTGGGCCAACTACAACAACGATAAAATAACACTTTAGAAAACACGCACGCTTAAAAAATGATATCTTAAATTAATTTAAGATGATATTAAATCGAATTATAAAGCCCGTTCATACACTATAAAAAATTAAGCGGTTTTAATTTTACAATTGAAAAGGAGTTGTAGTAAGAGAACGGTTAACCGTAGACATTTTTTTAAACGAAATTTTTTTTATAGTTTGATAAACCTTATTACGCATATCAGACAGAACAATACAAAAAAATCAGATATTTTACTACGTATTGATTTTAAATTATAAATAAAACGGATTCCAGAATATGAATTTTGAACGTCAGGGTAAGTATTATTTTAGCCAAATCTCTATTGTCGATGTAGAGAAAAATAATAAATTACGATTAATAATAATTAACGTTATTATTTTAAAATAACAATAAACAGTAACAATAATAAAATACTTAAATAATACATATTTCTCAAGAAAAAAAAACTTTGCCTGAAAAATTGAATAAATAAAACTAATCAGGATAAAGATTAGAGCTCTCCAGGACCAGATTCTGGAATTTTATTCATCAGCGATGGACTTTTAGAATAAAGTGGCAGATATAAATAAGATAAACGGTTTAATCACAGTAAATAATGGATAAATTGAAAGGAAAGATCACGTTCCGGTTTTTTTTAAATTATACATTTTTTTGTGTATGTATGTATATTTTTTGTACGTTAACATATCTTCAGTGCCGGTTATCGGTGTTACTCTCCTTAGCATTTTACCTTTCTCTGAAAGTTATGTATGTGTTTGGACTTATGACTATCTAAAAAAATTGTGCTATAAAAGCCCCTGAGTTCTACTAGCGTGGTAAGCGAAAAAAGTAATTTTTCTTACGTTGCGACTACAATATTTTTCAATAAAAAATATTTTATATTAATATATTATATTTTATTAAAAATATTTTAATTTAAATTAAAAAAATACAATTTCAATTAAATTTAAAAGCGGATATTTTAATTGTAAAAGCAACAATATAATTTTAAATCTTACCTTCATGTAGTCTTTATGAACATGATTTTACAGAGCGAAGACAGATGACGTATTATTAAACTTTTTTTTACTTTTAGTATTTTTTACGGAACGTATTAACATTGGTTTGTTACAAAATTTATTTTTCTTTAATTAAATTAAATACCGATCCCTTTTTCTAGTTAATTGTTTATTCGACAAACTCTAATCGTTTGTCAATGATGACAAGAAATTTGAAAATTTAGCCAAATTATATACTATTGATTTATTACGTATTTAAATAAGTGTAATGAAATAGTAACGGTTTTGTCCTTTTTTTTAAATTAATTATTTTTTTTTTAAAAGGAAATCTTACAGAAATAAAAGCGGAGAACGGAACAGAAAGTAAAATAATTATGTTAAATTTTAAGATAGAAGAATATAATGTACAAGTCGGGGAATTTTATTATTTAGGAAGTAAAGTTACATAGGATGGAAGAAGTAAAGACATCAAAGCAGACTAATACAAGCAAGAATCCTTCCGTGCTAAATGAAAAAGTACTACGCGGTATCAAGGATAAATTTACGAGGGCCGTTGGAATGTTCTCGGCCTGACAAAAAGAAAACACAAAGTTTATCGTAAATTGTTTTTAACGCAGTCACCTTGAAATTAGATAGATTTAGATAAACGAGCGACTTTTTAATATCCTTAGTATAAAGCGATCTGCACAACTCTTCAAAATAAACGGTCGTCTCAGATTGACCGCATCGTTTGAAATGAATCTCCATCCGGCAAGCGTTTCTTCAGTTTTGGAAAGAGGAAGTAATCGCTGGGAACCGAATCCGGCAAATACGGTGTGAGAGGAAGCGTTTCGAAATGTAGATGATGGATTTTTACAGCGACAATCCGAGACGTGTGTGCAGGCACATTATAGCGGTGAAAGAACAGTTTCTTTTCGGTTGTATGCAGACATTTAGCCTGAAAAGCATCTTCAATCTGTGAAACGATCCTCGGTAATGGTTCTGCCTTTTTTCAGGAAGTCTACGGGGACCGCACCACGAGAACCCCAAAAAACCGTACTCGTGACTTTTCCTGTAGACGGAACCATTTTTGCTCTCCTTAAAACACATTCACCTGCTTCCACCCTCTGGACTGTCGTTTGGTCTCTGGCATTTTATGGTGAATCCACGTTTCACTATCTACTGTTGTAAACCGAGCAGAGTTCGTTTACTCTTACAAAACGTCTTCCACGTTTCATCTACGTTTTACTGTTTTTCTACTTTTTCTTACGTTTTCACCTACGAATATAAAACGACTTGGACGTTTTACCGGTTGTAGATGAATTCAGCGGAACCGCGTTTAAATGAGTCCAAAAATTCATGAGAAGTGTTCAGTCGAATGTTAACAAACGCGGCACTCGTCGAGCGGAAAACGTTTTCGTACCCGAATCATCGTGTAAAATGTAGCGGACACAGTCTGACGAGATGTTTGCGAGATTAGCGAGCTTGCTTAAATCATTTATCAGGCTATTGTGAATTTTTGTAAGGATTTCGTCGGTTGTAGCGGTTTTTCGGCGTTCATCATCTTGAATTACTGTTCGACCGAGTTTAAATTCAGCAGCGCACTATTTTACCAATCAAAAACAAAGGGGAATAAGCTTTCTTAATTGGAATCTAACTTGTTTTGTTTGTCCATCGGGGTTGTCAATCTTTTAAAACAAAGTACATTTACAACAGCTCCAACTTAAATTTTATAAATTTTTCAGAAAATGTCAAATTTTGTTTGCGTTACTCGATCGCCTCAAACAACCGACTTAACCCGCGCGTCTGAAACTTCTTACGCCATTTAAAAGATCATACTAGACAAATATCATATAATTATTTGGTGATAGTTTAGTAATTTCTGTGTCAGGTCGATAACTTTCCCAACAATCCAGGTAATTCTTAAGAAAAAAAAAAGATCCCAAAAATAATATTTTGAAGTTACCTGCGAAAACTGAACGGTAGGAAATTATGAGAAATTAAAACAGACTGTAAAATTTTGTTACGGAAAGATATTGAACGTTATGTAGGTTGGTGAAGTCGGGTGTGAGGAAATTTTAACAATTGTTTATGAAGAAGAGTAAACTGGTATAGACTTTTATAAAAGAAAATTTACAAATTTGGTATTTTAAGATAATAAAAAGAAAGAATAAGATTGGAATACACGAAACAGAAATTTGAAAATGTAAACTGCGGCAGATTACTCGTGTTCAAAATACTTAAGCTTAGCAGAAATAGAAATATCCCATTCCTTTCATAGCTCTCAAGAATTTTTTCCAATTTTTCTTATTAATTTATCTTTACTGAAATATGGCCAACATAGGTACAGCTATTGGATATTTCTACCGATATATCATTTGGCGTTCGTTTAATGAGTTTTACAACCTACTATTTTTTGTTTCCCCTTAATTGAAGATGAAATTAGTAATGCATAGATAATTTTAAAAGGGTACTCGAATATAATAGATATATTTTAAACGGTTTGAGAGGAACTCGGAATTTGCAGATTTGATTTAGGAATTTCTTATTCTAATACAGAATTTTTAAATTAGAATTAGAAAGGTCCCGGTTTCGATTGCTAGTCGTATCTGTCATTTTTCGTATATTACAGAAATTTCCAAATTATACTCAAAGACAAACGTTAAACTTATTACACGATGAAAAATCCTCAAAAAAAAAAATTTATATAGGTATACGATCTCATTTCAGTGCTCTTGTACAAAGCATAAAAAGCACTTCTGAACTGTAATTGTGAAAAAGTTATCGACAAACAAACATGAATCATTTTGTTGTACATGTTTTACTATAGACTGTCTCCACAGTCTGTTAAGCTCCATAACCGCATTATTTATAGTCAACGCTGACAACAGAAGATAGTCCTGAAAATAATATAACAACGATCAAGAGTGTTAAGTTCCCGAGCCAGGTTTTCTATAGTAAATGACAAGTGAAACGGTTCCAATTGCTTTGTTTACTATGTCGAATACACACACGACAAGTCCCCAAAATTCATGTGAAATTAAATTTATATGAAACATTTTCGACTCTTCTCCACAAAAACTGATTATAAACAATATTGCTCTCAAAGAAAGCGATTTTGAATGATACGTTAAATACCTTACGTTCATCTCAGACATAAGAAAGACGGATTGAAAGTGTAAAGAGACAAATTAAGGCAACGCATTATATTTAACTTCTCTACTCGGTAATGGAAAGAAAGGAATAGCGTTTGATCAGATATTACTACAGTTTACGGAATATTTTTCAATGTCATGATTTTTTTTTCAATTGATGTTTTAAAAAATGTTTTTTGTTTGAAAATAGTAAAAATTACTTATATTTTTTAAACAGCGGTTATATTATTTTCTGTTATTTGTCGACGCGGTATATAAGTCTATATATCGGTTAAATTCTGAAAGAAACGTCCGTGTTTCTATAATTTTGAACTGTCTTACTGTTGTTTTTGTAATTGTAATTTTAAATCGTACGCATAGATCGGAATTTTTCTTAAGCCGTCCCTTCTTTCGCTAGTATCTACACAACTAAAAATAATTTTTTCTGTGCTACTCGATTAAAAATGCAGTCGTGTTCGTTATAGAGAAGAAGTTATGAACTAATTAGGACTATCGATCTTTTGAATTAGTTTTATTTTTTGAAGTAAAAGACGCGATAAACAGTGATAAAATCAATATAATAACATGTATAAGAACATATACGCCATGTTAACAGAAACGATCGGCTGTTTACTCGCTGTCATCTTTTGTTCTTTTTTTATTAAAATAAAAAATCGATCCAAAAATAATCTGGATTAATGTTAAATACAATTTTTAATGTAACTAGAAGAAATTACTGTTCAAATATCGGCTTCAGACACAAACCAGAGCGTCACTATAGCGATTCTTATTACTACTTTTTTATTTAAAAAAAAAATTATTTAGGAAAATTACAAAGCTACAATAAATAGATTTACTACCTAAGCAGTAAGTAGTCAAAAAATTACTATTTTATTTATTTTTTATTTATTTTCGAGCATAAAATGTCATCGGGTAATATTTATCCGACTCGTTCAACAACCAGTGACAGGATAAAAAATAAAATTGTAACTAATTAACTCGATAAAATTTCTAATAATAATTCCATTTACAGTTCATAATTATTTAAATATTATTCAACCGGTTGTGCGGACACCAAAAAAGAAAGTTCAATTTAACGGACGATCTATATATATCGTCCGTTAAACTAGCGACATAAATCTATCGATATATATATATATATATATCGATAGATTTAAGTCGCGCGTCTTAAAAAAAAATCCCGAAAAAATTTCTTGAACAATATTTTCGGGGTTTCAGAAATTTGAATAGATGTGTATTCACCGTAATAGCGGTTCTGTTAAACCGATCTTATATAATTGCATTATTTTAAATCGATTGTTGGAATAAATGCAGTAGACGTGTAATCGAAAATAACGGATTATATATTCCCTAAAGCAAATAATACATATATCTAAGCTATCGTTGTTCATGTAGAAACGTTTATCCTGGAAAATGTGATTCTAAGTTTTAATTTTGTAAACAAAGTACTTGAGGGATAAAATAAATTGATAAAATTCTATATTAAAAAAATATATATTTCAGTTTTATCAAAATCATACGAAGCTTTATTAAAGATTAAGTTCTGAGATTCTACAAAGTTTTTCTAAGCGTTAATACTTAGCGTTAATAAATTATCCTGTATTAGAATTAGAATGCACAATAAATATTCCATTTAGTTTATTAAAAATAGATCTATAAATAAGTATATACTTTCACCTATTATGTGAAAGACCCGTACTTTTTCGATCGGATTAAAATGTTTTTTTTCTAATTCGTTTACGAGGCAATTTTGTTAATACGGTACAGTTTAGGTACGATTATAATGATCAGTCGTTGAATATTTAACTTACCAGACGGTCCGGGGGCGACAGAAGAATCTTTATCGCCGGTCGGCCTAGGTGAAGAGGATGTTGTAGGCCGGAAGGCGGTCGAAGCCGGGCCGGACTCGGAACAACTGCTTTCAGGCTCGCTGTCGGCCGGTTCATGATGACTCGGTGGCGGCGGTGGCGGGGGCGGCAGAGGGTGCAGCGGATGATGATGGTGGTGTACGGCCGCCAGCCGCCTCCTCATCGCCTCCTCCGCTAACAGGGGATCGTGGTTTGCTGCGGACAACGAAAACCATGCTACGAGGGGTTAGCACCGTAAAACCATGATAGCCTACGCATATCGTAGGCCAAAAACTTGCCACTCCTTTTTCCACTAGTCTTTCTTCTCTGACATTCATTACTATAATTAAATATTGTATTTCCGTTATTTAATTGTACTCATCCGATCTAAATGTTATCGAATGTCGATCGGTATAGAACATTTGTCTTTTCTGTTTAAAAATTACGTATTAATCTACCGAGGAGTTTTTAAACAGCCGAGAGATCGTAAGCCATGGCCAAATTAAGCCGGTGGTTCGCATTTCGTTAAATAATCGCTGAAAAAACTTCACTATAACGGCCAGGACGTTCGACGGAGCGCTACGTTAACGAAACACAATACCACCGGCAAAATCCTAGATGAAAATCATTTCATTCCAATCATCTATCACCTTATCGTTTCATCGTACGAAGAAAGAAGTTATCTGACCTCTTTTAAGTTATTATTACTGTTGATTTCGACGAATACTTAAAGACATCGTGGATTATAAAAATGGCGTCCATGACGATGATGATAACGAAATTAAATGCGGCATCCGATAAATTTTTTAGTGTTACGTTTATTTCAAAATATTTCCATCTGAAATTCGATTAATGCTGATAACGAAGACGTTTTTATTTATTAGTTTTCTCTTCATAATCTAGCCGCTTAGATCTCTCGCCAAATAACTGTCTAAAAACTCCTGAGTTATCGCAGCAACACCTATCACTGTACGTTGTATTATTTATGAATATATATTTATGTTATTTTTAAATACTATTTCTTTCTCTGAAAAAATACTAAATTTAAAAATATTACATTTTTCTATAAATAATAAACGCCAAACGATATACTTATTATTCTTATTTACTGCATGATTTAATCAAAATAAATTTTAGTAGAATTATTTTATTAAAAAGATTAATAAATAAATCATAAATATATATATATATATATATATATATATATTAAAAGTTAACTGAGAAAAGCGATTTTTCTTTTTAGAAATAAATTACTGTTATCATATATTCAATTAATAAGAAAAAGGAAAAGTAATTTTTTTTTTATTGTTCATATTTTGTAAATATTTATTTTCTGTGAATCAAATATAATTTTTTTCCATTCGATACTACGTTAACTATTTTGTGTTCAACATATATGTTTAATTCTTTATGATTTGAAATTCGTATAATGGATATAGCATCTGTCGATTGTACAAAAATAAAAAAAAGGTATTTAATTCTTATTGTAATTTACGAAAATCTGTATTGTATAATCTCCGGTAAGGTAAATTAAAAAGCAAAATCTTAGTCGTTGATTTTGAGTAGCAGTAGAATTGTTATTTCCTCTTTCTCATAAATAGAAGTAATAATAATAATACTTCTTCGATATCTATTTAAATGTGTTATTTTTTTTTTGATTAGTTTTTTCATATTTTTCTTGGTTATTTGCGATCTTGAATGGTTATTTTTAAATAACATGGATGATCTAGGTCAGGTAGTTTATTTTTTTGAGCAGGCATCAGATCTATTAAATGTTGATTAGATTTAAGTTATTTTCATCGTTTGAATATGCTTTTTCTTGAGTGGTGGTTTATTTATTCTTTTCATAAGTTCTTTTTCTTTCCAGTTAAATTAAATCGCTGATGATTCCTCGGTTAAAACTTTTTGGTAATGTTTTTTATCTTTCTATATTACATATTTTTATATTAATATATCCGCTTATTTCAATAATTCGTTTGAAAATCAATATATATTCCTTCATGTACGTTTTATAATATCCTTTATTATATTTCTTTTATAAAAAAAAATTCTTCAATATTCTTCCTTTATTTTATAATTAAAAATATAATAAATATAATTTTCATTTTTACAAAAATAATTAAGATAGATTAAATTATTTGATTTATATATAAAAAAAATAAATAAAAAACTTTTAATTTAAATTCTTCCTGATCTCATAGTCATGTGATTTTCTTCAGTAGTAGATAAATTCTTCATTATTCATTAAAAAATTAATTAATAAATTTTTCTCTCAGTTTTTTAATTTATAATTTTTAATATTTTAACTATATATAAGAAATTATTATTTTAAGGATTTTTATTATTTAAATATATATATATATATACATGAATATAAAATTAAGAAAGGAAGAAATGCCTGTCTTCATTGCTGTTCGTTGTAATTTGCGGTACAGTTATTTATCAAATAATATTTTTCAAGCTTCTTTTTCTTAGACTTCATAAAATTTCTTCTTGTACATACACTTTGTTGTTTCTTCTCTATCATCTTCGTTTACATATTAAATATATGTATAATTAATTTAAAAAAAATAATAATTACGATTAAATAAAGTAATAACTAATCGTATATAAAGTAAGATATTTGAAATTATTACAAAATTTGTACTTTATTAGTTATAAAATAGAAAAATTATTAATATATTTTTTTTTTATAAAAAAAAGTAAATATTATATTATAGATCAAAGAAGAAAGCTAATATACTATTAACTGATAAAAATATTTATATTCTTTTGACTTTTTTTTATTAAATATAGTAAAACATACGTATATTTATTTTTATTATTAAAAAATAAATAAATAATAAAAAGGTAGTTTATTGAAAACTTGATGAGTATTGAAGTAAATAATTTTATTGTTCTTGAGATGAACGAATAGGTAGTTGAAAAGCAGAAGTTCGATTATCGTATGGCTTAGCACATTCACTTTCTTCTTTAATTCTATTTCTTCTCTTTTTCCTTTGTAGAAAAATCCAACTTTTATGAAATTCTTGCAGTGTGAGAAACGGTTTTCCATTTATCCGATCTTCTAAATTCTTTTATTTAAGTCTTAACATTCGAATCGTCAAGATGATCACGGTAGTGGCGATGGTAAGAATGACGATTTGAAATACTGTGGTCGATGACGATGATGAAACCATTGTGATTTTATTTTATTATTTAAAAAAATTACGGCTTAATTTTCGGAATAATCTGATTTTCTTTCTCATACGCACATAGCTTACAACTCTTCGGCTTTTATTTTTATTTTTTTTTTACTGTAAAATATTGTCGAACAGAAAAAACTTTTTACCGTTTATTTTAATATTATTTTTAAAAGTAATAATAGTAAGTAAATTAATTATTAATTGAATTACACTCCATAAGAATAAATATTTGTAAATCCAGTAATACATTCTCCGGTACTGATTTAATTTTATTATGCGGCAATATTTCTCCTCATTTTTCATAACTGAATACAAAAGATGTGCTGAAAAGAACACAAATGAATGTTAGAGATTCAGGCATCATTAAATAGCCTGTAATAAAGACTTCTCACACACACATATATTTACAATATACATATTTTATAAATTAAAGTAAAATATATCTAAAAATGTTATATATATAATGTATAAAACTACATTATTATCTAAATAGCATAAACATTTTATAGGTTTCTACAGCTAAAGCAATACAGGTAGCGCCAAACAACATGAAACCCTACCGTTGTTTCCAATAGATAGGTAAGTTAGAAATAAAACATAGGGCTGACACCAGGATATACGATTATTTCATTCTCGGTATGAATATTAAAGCTACAAATTTATCGTATTATGCACATAATAATAATAATAATAATTTTATTTTTATTTTTTATTTATTTATTGAGTTAGTTGTATCACAATCATGATAAAATTTCCTCTAAGCTACAATAAGCTTTTTTGAGGAGTTACGTAAAAATATATTTCCATTTAACTTACAGTATTAATTATAATATAGTATTTTATAATATACAATAATATATCAAATACTTTTTACATATTTTATACGTAATAATAATTTCGCAAACAAATCAAAACTCTATATTCTGACAGATAGAACAAAGATTTTAGTAAAAGTTTAAGCTAATACCAGAAAGTGATGTTTCAGTTCAGTCTTCATTCTAGAAATGCCATTTATAGATTTCAAATGATTCGGAAGTTGATTAAAATAAGAAGGAACAAAAACATGGGTATAATAATAATAATGATGCCCCGGATAAATCCAACCCCATGTACGTGCAAAAACACCTATGCATACGTCCGGGGCGGGCAACGATACGGTACTTCGGTACCAGCACTTATGTCGCCCACGGGGAAATGGTCTTGCTCAGGAACTCTTTCTGGAGTACGGGATTGGCGGTCCCGAGCTCTCCGAGCCAGTTGCAGTTGTGCTTCTCGGTTTCGCTGCTTGCAGCGGTTGTGGAAGGCATGACCTTGATCTGTTTGCCGACGCTGGGCGGTGTGCGGATGAGTGCCTTTTCCTCTTCTCGGTTGTGGAGCCGGGTTGAGGGTGGGCTGCTGTGAGCTTTCTCTGACGAAGTCTTGCGCCGTCCAGCGTGAGTCAGTCACTTCGGCCCTTGGCAGGGATTGTCTCATGGGTAGGGGTATTGGAGCCCTTACTGCTGCTTGCAAGTCCTGGAATGTTGGTATCATGGGTCAGGCAGTACCTGATTCCCCGGCCCGGGTTAAATTTGTGGGAAACGTTGACTGGGGGAACCCAGGCAGGATCAATGATCCGGAGCACGCCCAACAGTCTCTGCGTCCGCACCTTGTGACATATTGATTGGCAAGCATAGAACCATGGAAACAACAACTTTCACAGCTTCCGTGGCCGAGGGTCTACGTAAAACCCCTCGTTCTGGAGAACCTTTTTCTTCGGTAGCGAAGAGGAGGAAGAGTGATGAGTTTAATGATAAGGAAGAGTTTATAGTATTAGAAAAGAAGGATCGAACCAAGGTTCGACAGTGGATGACCTATTCCTAAGTATTTAATAATAAAGAAAAAAGATGGTGACTTTTCTAAGATCAGCCCCTTCGTGATAGCTCGTGGCATCACCGAAGCAGCTGGAGGACCGGTTAAAGATAAAATAAAGACTGCGACGGGATTATTTGTTGAAACCGTTAACGACTTACAGTCGTCTCGATTATTAAAAGCAAAGAAGATTGGACTTATCGACGTTGAGGCTGTATCACACGGTATTCTAAATACCTCTAAAGGAGTAGTTGTGTGCAGAGGTTTGTTTAAATGCACTGAAAATGAAATTGTTGATGAACTTTATGGACAGGGAGTCATTGCCTGTTGACGACTAAACACTCAACGAAACGGACAAGTTTTACCCGCCGCTTTGCACGTGTTAAAAGTAAACAGACCTAAATATCCCAAGAAAATAAAGGCAGGTAATAAGGCTTGATGTGCGTCCGTTCATTTCAACACCATTGCGATTTTTCAGATGTCAAAAATTCGGAACACGGTTGCGAGATGCACAAAGAAACAGATTTGCACGTGTGGCAACCCGTTGCACCCGGATGATCCGTGCAGGAACCCGTCAATATGTGTAAATTTTAATGGATAACAAAGCGCAAGATCAAGGAATTGCCCAAAATAAAGAAGGAAATTGCGATTCAGGAAATAAAGACCGTTCAGAAGGTCAGTTATTTTGAAGCTAGGAAAATCGTGCATAGCAGAACGCCAAAGGCCACGACTTATGCAAAGGTTGCTGCTGCTCCTGCAGTCACCTTCAAACCTAAGGACGTGGTAACACAACTGGAGCCAGTTTTAACAACATGGTAGAAAGAATAATTGATCAGAAATTAAAGAACCCAACATTTAGGGACAGCAGCCAAACGTCGTCTAAAACAAAATCGGATCTGCCAAAACAGCAGTGTCTGACTTCACTGAAAAATGAGCCTACGACTAATTCAAAGGCGAAGCAAATTAAAAAAAAAAGCAGCAGCCTGAAAATAAAGTTCAGTTTGAACAAATCTCAACTCCGGGACCCGCGAAACCGGAAATACCAATCTTAGAAAAGGAAGATTTAAGGAAAACTGCAATGGAGCATCCGAAATCACAGAGGCCTTTGGCTGAGAGGGCGAGACATTCGGCCGCCACACACGTTCTTGCAGTAAGTACATCCAGTCTCGACTGTGGCTGCGTCAATGGAGACGGTGACATCCAACACCGGCAGCAGGAGATCCTCCGCGTTTTTCACCAGAGGAACTGAAGGATCGATCTCGGATGTATCAGATCCCGCAGAATTACACATCGAGGCCTTCAGGAAAATGGAGAAGAACAGGAAAGAAGGATGGCCTAAAGGAAAACCAAGGCGATAGATTTAAGCAAGAGAAAGAACAAATATCTAAATCGAGAATTTTATAATTAAATATTTTTTAAAATTTTTTATCGATATAGAATTTTGAGATTTTAATATAAGTGTTTTGTGTGTGATGTTAAATGGCAAGAGCCCTTTACACCCTTTTCATACTTAGTTTAATAGATTCTTTAATGTATGTTTTAATTTTTTATCACAGAGAATTTTTTGTTTAGAGAGTTTTGACTAAATTTCGTGAGAAATGGCTAGAAAGATTTTAAAATGACAAGACCTGTACAACCTTCTTATGTTATGTATTAGGGATTTTCAATAACCATTGACAAGTCTTTTTAGATGCTCTTTTTGACAAGACTAGTCCTTGACTATATCACCTGTGTTATTTTTTCTGGGGAGGAAAATATATTTTGTCTATTGACTATGTCGCTAGTGTTTTTTACTGGGAGGGAATAACTAATTTCATTTTTTTCTTTTTTGTTATGGAAGGGGCTAATGACCATAGCAAACGATTCCCATTAAGCTTCAAATAAATAAAATAATAATTTATATATAAATAAATGAAATAAACCTTACCAAAAATTCGTCCGCAGTCTCCTTTGTAGTATTTTCGGTCATTCGACCAACCTCAGAAAAAGTTAATCTTCAATTTATATCATTAAAATTAAATTATGTAAAAAGTAAATTTAAATCATAACAACTGGTCGTCATAGTATAAAGTTACTTACGTCTGATATTTATGTAAGAAGGTCGCAGTTGTTATCGTAGTACTAGAAAGGAGACTGCAGACGAATTGTTGGTAAGGCTTTATAATAATTAATATGAAACAATAAAAGGATAATTAAGTTAAATAATCGGGATAAATAAATAAAATGGATCGAATTAGTAAACGAATTCGAGTAAATAATAATATAAATAAGAAATATCCCTATAATTTAGGTGGCAATTTTATATATTTAGGCACAAATAATATTGTACAAATATTGTAATTAATTTACCTAACATTTGTTGTTTTATGAACATTTTTAAAAGAGAAGACATGTGTAAAACAGAACTAAAAAAAATGTTGTTAATTAAATCGTATTACAAATGGAACATTTGTATCTTTACGGAAAAATAAATTAATTTATATAAAAGAATAAGTTCAAAGAGTTCTGATTTAATAAAGGTCAGGTATTAGAATATGTTTAATTTATGTCTAGAAAAAGTGGTAAAAAGAACTAAAAGAGGAATTCTAACTGGAGCTAAAACACAGAAACAAAAAATTAAAAAAAAAAAAAATGTTAATAGTTCTAATGAACTATTAGTATTTTATTTGAGACTTAGAATGTGAGAGGAATGTTATGGATTTTTATTACGGTAGAAATTCAATTTGAAAACTGAATAAAAAGGTGACAAATTCGAAGCAAAAAGTATTATAATGAAATAAATGTTCTGGTAGAAAACACTCCGCGGACTACTACCGGAAGTAGCAAGCAGCATAATACAATTCAGGAAAGGCTTCGTATATAAAAGGAAATCGACAGGTGTTATTTAGGAGTAAAATAATAGATTCTTAAAAAATATTTTTACGAATTGAAACACTTGGGTGTTTCAGGAAAATTTTGAAAATTAAATGTCCTGATTGATAAACGAAATGAAGCGATGATAAAAAATCCTACCTAAACATTATTTATATATCTTGAAACGATTAACGATAAGTTAAAATGTAATTAATGAAAAGTTATTTATAATTTCTAAAAGAACCGAGTCGCTATAATAAGCTAGTAGAGTTTGAAAACAGGAAATTCACAGTACAGTGAAGGATAATGTAAATTTATTAATTTATTTTTATAACGAAGATGCGAAAAAGCAACTAAAAGAAAAATTAAAGACTAAAGAAAAGTTGAGATACAAATTGTAAGATTTAGTAATGATTTTATTATTTTCGTTCAAATTATAGACATTTTAAAAGCGATAAATACTTTGATTCGTTGCCCAGGGAAAAATTCAGTCTGTAAGTGAACAGAAATATAAGACTAAATGTAAATAAATTGTGACAGAAAGTAAAAAGGATTATTAATTATTAAAGGAGATATACGAGATATACCGAGGACTTTCAGAATTTTATTATTAATATTGTAAAATAAGAAATGAAAAAAAAGATTAACAATATGTTACGAAAGCATTTATTTTGAAAGAACGCTGTTTGTATCAAATATAAATTTAGAAATTATAAAGACATCCTTAAATTATTTGTTGAAATTTGGTGAAATATATTTTTGTTAGACAACCTGGACGAATGAATTTGATTCTAGAAAGAAGTAAAGAGGATAAAAACAGTAAAAAGGAACGCAAAAATTGGAATACATAAAACTGATAGTTTAGGATGTAGGAAATTAAGCCTGATCTAAAAAGTACGATAAAGCTTTAAAAGATCGCCACAGAAATAAAGGACTGGAAAAATGCACGGAACCGGTCACGATCGAGACAAAAAAAAGTTAACTTTTAGAGTTTCTTATAATTTGATATTTTTTTATTAAATCTCTTTAAATTATTTCTGGTGATGTGCGAATACAAATTTGCGATATTAATTATTTTGTAGTAATATTTCGGATGTTGATTTTGGAGTAGGTTAGAAAGATTTAGGACATACAATGATTTTACCGTCTTTATCTCTTAAAAATGTCTTTTTTTGGTAACGCAAGACTTTCAGATAACAATATAAGCATTTTTTGTTTTCATGCGCTTCAGTTATTAAACTTAATCTAGTAATCATTGTTATACTATAGAGTAATAACTTTTATTAGAACTTTTAAATTAATCGCTTGAGGAATTTTACGGGTAATAAGTTAACGGATGGATTACATTTTACTTTAGATTAAAAAGTGGTAGAGGGGCGGTTTACATGATCTCTACTGTCCTCCTATAGGTCTGTCCAAATGTCGGCCTAATTTACGAATAAGAATTTATTTATAATTTATTATATTGAAGTGACTTGTCAAATTGGTACGATGGGGTCAAAGAGGACATGCGAAAGGTCGACGTTGGGACACATCATAAGAGAAAAAGGAGGGGGAAGGCTTGTTATAGTCATAAAGGCGAGGAACCAACCGAGTGTGTGGTTTAAATTACATCGCTTGTAAATAAGCGGGGTTAGAATTCTTGATAATATTCGTGTGATATATATTCGTTCATCGGAACGATGTTACATATAAATATATTTTTTGTCCCGGAGAATAATGTTTTTATATTTTAGTATTTTATATCCATTTTCTTTCGGATCCTCGTGATATCATAATTTTATTTATTATTTACGTTATAATGCATCAGAGTATAAGCTTAAACATTATTTTTGTTTTAAACTTTTACAATTTTTATTCCATTTATTTTAATTTTCATACTGCTTTGTATATTATCTAAGTTTACGACGGTTGTTTTATTTATCATTATTATGTACATATTTTTATTATTATTTTTTTTTAATTATTTTTCTTTTTAAGTCTGATAACGGTCGCAATTTATCTACTGGATGAACAGTCTACTAAAATTCAGTTCTGTTTACGGTAAGCGGACTGACCTATGATCTTTAAAAAAATAAGGAATAAATTGATAAAATTCTGTAAAGAATTTCCCAACTTCTAAAAATCAAAATAATGAGGAAAATGTTTGGTTGTAATTAATAACCGTTAAGAGTTTTTTTAATTATTAGAAACCATAAAGTTTTCAGATTTTAGAAAGTTATAAATCAGTTATCATCATTTGAGTAAAAGAATAAAATTTAGAGCGTTTAAAATTATAAATAAAATAAATTAATTAGTTTTTGGTTTTATAAGGAAAAAAGTTATTTCCGATATATTTTTAGTTGCGGTGTACATCCGTACGAAAGTATTATATTTCCTATAATCGAGTTAAAAAAATATTTATATAGAGATTACAAAATTCCAGTCGGTGATCTCGAATTATAAAACGAAAAACTGGTTAAGTATTGCATAGCTTTCCATTGCAATTTTGTTTCTGTATGTTTGGCTCGGGGTCTATAATAAAATAAAATGCAAGCGTTTCTTGATATCCATTTACAAAATAAAAATGATATAAATGCATTTACAAAAAAAATTTTGAAAAATATTTAAACCGAAGGGGGATAGAGCATGAAGCATATGTTTCCATTTTAAGAGGATGGTGGATTTTTTAATAACTCGTTTTGGATTATTTATATTTATTTTTTTTTTACGGATTATTTGTTATGAATTTTAGGTAACAAATTTGTTTTTACTAAAGTTTCTGTAGAATGAAAAAGAAAAAAATTGTTTCTTTTCGCGATATCCCCTCGTCTGGAACGAATTTTTATAAAGATTATTACGATAAAGGCTTACATATAGAAATATTTGTGCCAAATTTGAAAAAAAACATCGGTTTGATCAGGCCAGAGATAATAAATATAGAAATATATATAAATATAATATATTATCATTTATAATATAATATAAATAAAATATATATAAATACAATATGTTATTATTTATAATATAATATAGCTACTTTTGCTATATCCGCCGTGAATGTAAAATTTATTTGATTAAAACAAATACTGCAATACTGGACCCCTCCTTTTGTATTCCTTAGAGAAAAATCATGATTTTTCTAAAAAAAAAATGTTCATCTACTTCAATATACGTACTTAGCAAAGAAATTTTTCTTAATTGTATTACTTATATATATATATATATTTTTTTTTAAATTAACAATAGAATATAACAAAACACATGTGTAACATACAACAGTACCTTATTTAATATTATTATTTGTGCGATTGAGAATTTAAAGTAGAATAAAATAAACTCTATTTGCAAGCTGAATAATCATTAGTTCATTTTATAAACACGTGTTATACAATTTTCAATAAAAAGAAAATCGTAACGAACTCGCCTGTATTCGTTATATATTTTATCGTTTGAATGAACGGAAGGAGTCTTATATAGGTTTCTATACAGAATACGTACTGTATTTGTGTTCTAACGCTGATGAAAATCATATAAAAGTGTCATATATTATTGTGCTAAAATATTGTATAGAAATATAGAAAATAATCTGCGATAAAATTATATCAATAATAGTATGTATTCAAAGAGTAAACGATGCTCAGATACTACTAATAACATTTAAAATGAGCGCCTCTTTTTTTATATTTATATAAAAATAATCAATTTTACAAGTCGATTTTATTTAAACATGGTACTAAGGTTTGTTTTTTTCTTAATTTTTTTGGAAAATATAATAAATTTAATTTTATTTACGCATATAAATAAACTGGATAAACAGTGTATTTGTATTGTTTTTAATATTAACTGTTTTAATGAATCTTTGGTAAATTTATTTAATTTAAAGATTTAGCCCATCATTTTTTTTAACTTATATATTACGTTAAAAATTAAACGTTTAAGTGTATTAAAAGCACGAGAAGTAATAATTTTAAAATAAAAATATATTTAGAGGGTAAAAATCTAGCGAAAGGCGAAGACTAGATACATCAAATAATTATTTTTATAATTGTGATATACTTAAGAAAATTTTGGTTAAAAGTTTGAAATAAAAAACTACTCGTTTTCTTAAAAAAAAGAAAAAAAAGAATAATAATATCAAGCCGGGTTAGTTGATTTTTTTTAGTTTTTATTCATATCCTTTATTGGCTGCGTTATGATCGGTGATCATTTTTATGTTGTGCAACTTTTTTAAATATTTTTTAGTTAGTATGTTTATTTTTCATATTTATGGTATTTGTAAATATATTAACGCTAAAATATGTTAAGTTGAACGCCTTTTTTGTTCTACATATAGTTTCAATCGGTTACTACATTCGTGTGTGTGTTGATGCACACGTTTGTATGTGTTGTGTTCGATTTTTATAAGGGGATTTCTAAGTATTATTTTAGAATTATCGTGATATATAAGTATTACTTAGAAGTGTTTAAATAAATATAAAAAACAACACGTACAGATTACACTTATACTGAATAGGTTACAGTGCATACTTATAACGCATAATTTCACAACAGAAATGTTTATTATGATTTGTTTGTCAAATATTTTTTCCTTTCTTATAGCTTTCAAAGCATTCGTATTTCAATCAAACGAAGTACAAAAAGAAAAACCGCTTATTGTTCTTTTCTATGCGAGAAACCATAGTAATTATCATTCTCTTTTATTTTATTTTTTCCTCTGTCTAACTGAGGGAAGGCTTACGGGACTAAGCATCATCTATATTTCAGCGGGCTGGGCTTGTTGATTTGTATCAACAACCAAGGTATACGACACATTGAAGAAAACGACTGAAAACCTGTTTCCTTTTCATTTTCTAAGTAAATATGACACGGGATACTTATAACTGTTTACGGTTAACAAGGCCTTGCTTTCTCTCATTTTAGGTCGCCTACCGTTTCTTTTTAAGCACCGAAACTCATTTTGAAAGTTACACTGATCAACATAAAATGTGGACCCGAACAGGGAGTAGGTATTCTACATAATATTTAAATGGTGAATCTGAAATAATCCATCACGTATCATTCTTAATTTGGTTAACTGGCATTTCTCCCACCACCACCCCATTCGATCGCCCTAGAGCATAGACCAAATGTTCCGTGCCAAGAACGGCTACTGTGCCTCCCCAAGAGCAGGGCAGTCGTACATCGTATGTACATTCGACTGGACCTCCCCGCAGACACACAACTCATCAGCCACCAGGCGAAACCGAAACAGATATCGGTTTAAATTGACATGTTTGGTGAGCACCTGGGCACCCGACGCCCTTAAAAAAGAACTCGAGGCATACCATCCCCCCAAATCCTGTATAAACTATACAAGGATCTTCCCTTAGTCGTGGTGTGCCATTCAAGCTGCCATGCCTCCATCGCGAGGCTTTGTAGCCTTTTCCGCAGACAGGAGACGGGCGACTGGACGAAATTTTGTTCCGGTGCATTGTGATCACCGTTCCGCTCCGGTTCTGGCCCGGCTCGAAACCGCATCCCAAATCCCTCGGCCTCCCGACCTCTTCGCAACTTCCACATGATTGCCCGAATTTTCACCACTAAATCGATTGGGAGAGCCTTTCCCAATACGGTAGTAACCTCGTAGGAGGTTGTTTTAAAAACACCAGTGCCTACTATCATGGCTCTGCGCTGGGCACTCCTTAAATTTTGAAGTAGTGCTCTATTTCTTTCCAACCTATACGCCCAGACTGGCGCCGCGTATGCGATCATACTTTCGAAGACGCCTCGGTACACCAAGTACATTTGGCGGCCCGACAGCCCGTAATCTTTCCGAGCAATCCTTCTAAGTTTGTGCATCACAGAGACAGCGTCCGCCGCAACTTGTTTAATATGGTTACTAAAAAGCAACTTATCATCAAACAAAACACCTAGGTACTTATGAACCCTTACTCGGCTGATTACACAGCCTTTATATTTAATGTGGGGGTTACGACTGCATGATAATTTATCTGCGCCCTTTAGAAGCATAAGCTTCGTTTTCGGCACAGAAATCTTTAAATTTTGCATGTCCATCCAGCCTTCGGTGGTTGACAAAGCCGCCTGCGCTCTACTTTCTAGCTGTGGTCGTGAATCTCCAAGAACTAAAAGGAGACAGTCATCGGCGAAAGCCTGGGCCGTGACTCCTTCTGGGAAAGTCAATCCCAAAAATCCGTCAAACACCAGGTTCCACAGCAGGGGACCGAGAACCGAACCCTGCGGGTTTCATCTGGTGACGGATTTTTCTACAACTAGGTGCGCATCTTTAAACAGAGCCGTACGGTTAGACAAATAGTCTCGTACCACGTGTGTGTGTGTGTGTGTGTGTGTGTGTGCAGGTGTGTGTTTAGCGCTGTGTTTTATTACAATCCTCGATGAAACAGTGTTAGGAAGTATTTTAAGTAAAGTATTTATAAATTAAGAGTTAATAATTTTTTATAAAATGAGTATTACTGTAATATTTCAGTTCACTTTCAATCATTAAAACGTTTTGAATTTTACTATGAATAAAAATAAGCTTGTAAAAATCGAGACCACACTTTAACATCTGTGGCGACATACCAGGCGTTCTTGGATACTCTGTTTTCAGATGCTCCGGAGGGTGAAACACCATTCCCTGGCGTGCCGGCTGTGGATCCTGTCGACCGAGTGGTTTCTTGAATGGCACTGAGAAAGACACCGGGGATTGACCAACTTGACCCGGATATTTTCTATCATCTGCTGGCTGCCATAAGAGAGCCGCTTGGCAGGCTGTTCTCGGGGTGCTTAAGCTGGGGCTGCTTTCCGGCTTGCCGGAAGGTGGCTTTGGTAAGGGTGCTCTTAAAATCAGGAAAGGATTCTAGTGAGGAGAAGTTATCGACCCATCAGCCTCTTGCCGGTTATCGGTAAGTTGCTGGAAAGCCTGTTTGTGGAACAGCTCTGAGGGAGCATCGATATGAACTGTTTTCCAAATCGAGGTCAGTATGGCTTCATGAAAGGGGTTGGCACCGAGGATTGCACTTAAATGCTATCGCCGAGGTGGAAAGCACCGACTGTAAGTATGTTTTAGCAATCTTTATTGACATAGAGGCAGCATTTCCTTCCTCTTGTTGGAGTTCTGTTCTCTATGAGTTGAAACGTGCAATGTTCCCGCAGCCCTACAGGCCGTAGATTGTGTTACTTGTGTAACTGCACGGCTGTGTTTAAAGATGCGCATCTAGTTTTGGAAAAATCCGTCACCAGGGGAAGCCCATAGGGTTCCGTTCTCGGTCCCTTGCTGTGGAACTTGGTCTCTGACGGATTTCTGGCATTGCCATTCCCAGAAGGGTTTGTGTCTCAGGCTTTCGCCGATGACTATCTCCGATTAGTTCGTGGTAACTCACGGCGGCAGCTAGAATATCTAGCGCACGCGGCTTTGTCAACGGCAGAGGTCTGGATGGACATGCAAAATTTAAAGATTTATGTGCCCAAGACGAAGGACATGCTTCTCGAGGTGCAGACAAATTATCGTACAGTCGGAACCCCAAATTAAGTATAAAGGCTATGTAATCAGGCGAGTTAGAGTTCATAAGTACATAGGTGTTTTGTTTGATGATCAGTAAATATTTTGCAACCATATTAGGCAAGTAGCGACGAACGTTTTCTCAGTGACAAACTTAGGAGGATTGCTCGGAAAGACTATGGGTTTTCGGGCCGTCAAATGTAAATGTTGAAACGAGGTACCTTTAAAAGCATGACGCTTTACTCGGCGCCCATTTGGGCGTATAGGTTGGATATGAATAGAGCACTTCTTAAAACTTTAAGTAGTTCCCAGTGCAAAGCCTTTATAGTATGCACTGGTAAAAAAACCTCCTACGAGGCTACCATCGTAATGGGAAAGGATTTCCCAATCGATTTAGTAGTGAAAATTTGGGCAGGCATGTAAAAGTTGTGAAGAGGCAGGGAGGCCAAGGTATTTGCGATGCAAGTTTGGGGCAGGCTTGTACAGGAGTGGAACGGTGATCTCAATGCACCGGTTCTAAATTTCGATGAGTTGCCCATCTTCCGCTGCGTAGGAGGTTTTAAAGCCTCGTGATGGGTGAATGGCAGCAAGAATGGCACGCCACAACTAAAAGAAGATCCTTGTATAAATTTATACAGGACTTGTGGTGATGGTAAGCCTCTCCTTTATTTATAAGTACAACGGCTGCCCAGGTGCTCTCCAACCACCCGAACTTGAATCAATATTTGTTTGGGTTCTGCCTGGCAGCTGATGAGATGTGTGTCTGCGGGGAAGTTCAGTTGAACGAACACATGATATTGGACTGTCCAACTCATAGAGGGGCCAGAACTCAGGCCATCCTGGAACTTAGAGGTTAATGGAAAAATTGGCCACCCATAAGATGTGAGTCAATGTGGCGAGAGCCTCATTGTCGGACCGTATGTGTGTTCCATGATGCCGTTGCGCTTTTCAATTGGCATCAGTAGTTTTTGGGGACAAATGACTGTAACCGTGCTGCTGTGGGAATTTACCTGTAGGTGATGGCTGGCCACCACCCAATAAAGCTCTAAGCGCTTTAATATGGTGGACAGGTACTGTTTAGTATTCAGTGACCTAGGCGTGGCAGCGAATTGCAGTCTTAACGATGTAAATTAATTTATTAAGTGTCATATATGTTTTATTAGTTGACGAGGTGCGCCTTCCCATCTTTTTATTTTAGGTTACACCACCCTTATTTCGCTCACGCAATTAGGTTAGCTCAAAGAGTTAGTTAAGACTGGTCGCTTTTCTGTTTCGAGGCTCAGTAGCTATTTATGGCACAAACATACGGTTTTATGCTTTAAGGCGATCGAATAGGGTGGTGGCGGGAGAACTGCCATGCAAACCAATATCCAAATGTTCATAATCAAATAGATCGCTTCTAGGCCTCTGTCCCTCTACTGCAAACCTTCTTTCAATATCGGTGCGATTTTCTGCACGAACAATGTTCTACGTACACGTCGTCTGGGTTGTACAACGATCGGTGGCGGTTAGTCAACCTATGTCGCTGCGGAATGCAAACAAAACAGCGGCGTCGTGTGTTGCAGTGGTGCCACCGTCGGCTAAATAAGGACGTTTCCTTTGTATATCGGTGTCCTCATTCGTAGTTCGTGAGGCCAAGGAAAGTTTCAGATCTTCTGGCAGGTTCGGGAAGCGATTTCGCTACCACCTCGCCGGTGGTCATATAGGAGCTTTTAGCTTTTGAATACTCGAGTGGGTTGTGTGAGAACGGACAGCCCATCTCGAGGAAGAAATTCTTGAATGCTCACCTTTCTTTGGGTTAGGTGATAGATTCATTAAGGCTGTGTACATAGTGCCTAGCGTCACAGTTGGTGCTTCTCTTTTAAGCTGCGATGGAGCAATCCGGGGGAGGTTGCTTGTAGGACTTGGTCGGCCTGGCCAAGTACTTGGTAGCCGGTGATCCCTTCCAGCCGAGAAGGTTTCAGGTCTCCGCCGAGTACCCGGTCCTCGCCAAAGGAGGTCTCCACAGGGGCAGTTGAGCGCCCTTGTGCTGCGGATTGTACTAAAACTCCGGCCAAAACCTCTGTCACGAGTTGTACAGGGAAGACTGCGGTCGGATCCGCACAAGGAGTGCGCGGCAATGGGGGTAAAACCAAGCCCGAAGGGCGGCTTCCCGCGAAGTCTGGGAAGGCGGAAAACAGCGGTGCAGTATTGATCCTGAGCGGGAGGTTTGCTGGAGGGAAGCCTGCTGTGCGGCAGGTGAACTCTGGGTCCGACAGTTTTGGGCGCATCGAGGAGATGCTTGCAGAATGCTCCAAAATCTCTTCTAAACAGGAGTCGAGGGTTGCATTGGAGCTTCGACAGTTAGTCGACTCCTACTTCAGTGAGTGTGCGTTGTTGGTCTCGGGTCTGGTACTTAAAATAATAATTGTTTCCATTAGTGTTTTTAAAACTACCTCCTACGAGGCTACCACCGTATTGTGGGAAGGTTTTCCCAATCGATTTAGCGGTAAAACTTTGGGCAGCCATGTGGAAAATGCGAAGAGGTTGGCAAGCGAGATATTTCGGATTCGAGACGTGCCAGTACCGGAGCGGAACGGCGATCCCAATGTACCGGATTTTAAATTTCATTCAGTTGTCCATCTCCCGCCTGCGGAAAGGGCTGCAGAGCCTCGCGATGGATCTTTGTATAAATTTATACAGGACCTGGGGGATGGTATGCCTAAAGCTCGTGTTTAAGGGCAAAGGGTGCCCAGATGCTCACCAACCATGTTAATTTAAACCAAGATCTGTTTTGGATCCCCCTGACAGCTTATGAACTGTGCGTCTGTGGGGAGGTCCAGTCAAATGAACACCTGATGTTTCACTCCCCTGCTTTTTGGGGGGCCAGAGACCGAGCCAGCCTGGAACTTAGAGATCATGACGTTAGAAATTGACTAGTCACAAACTCCGAGTCCATGTGGCGAGAGACGCATTGTCGGACTGTGTGAAGGTTCTTTGGTGCAGTAGCACCCCAAATGAAGATTTTTTTTGCCCGGTTTTACTTCAGTTATCCTAAAAACCGTTTAAGTTCATTTGAAACTTTACTCTTTGCCAGTGCATCACAGTATAACGATTCATCCTGCATAAATTAGTTAATAGATAAATTTTTAACATTCCTCTATCCATAAGTAACAGAGTTCCTCATATATTTATTTATTTTTTAATTTTATATTAAAAACTTTTATAATATTTCAAAAATAATTTATTTTAAATTATATCGGTTATCTAAATTTAATTATAAAATTACTTGTAGTTTTAGCTTTATGTGATTTAATTCCATATGATAATGACTGATGCTATCAATATCTTTTGTGAAAAATGATAAAAGCGATAAAATCAATATTATTAATATTATCATTCTACGGTATCTGTAAACAATTACAATAAAAATCTAGTCTGAATATCACTCCAAAATAAGTTGTAAGCATGCAATATCATCATATATTTATGTAAGTCTGATAAAAATCGGTTAAACCGCAAAAAAAACCTAATATATGTAATGCAAAGTGAATCGTTTATTTGGGCCTGACAGATTTCATTTATATTTTCATATAAAAGAGATTTTTATTGTTTTATTTGCCAGTTATATTGGTAAACGTTTAGCCAGTATATAGTTCGTCGACAGTTCATTTTTATTGGTAAAAAATAACATCCGTAATAAAATTCTAAGCCTACATATTGAGAAAAAATATAAATTTTTATTATAAATGACTTATTAAATTCAATGGGAAAGATAAAATATTCTCATAAATAACATACTCATATTATTAATCATACATGAGTACATATTATTATTATTATATTATTACTACTCCTATTATTACTAAAGTTTTTTATTTGTTTTTTTTTTTTGGCGGGGTATGACTTCTATGGTCGTTAGCCCTCGTCACAGTCTTTAATAATTAAAAACACCCAAAAACAACACTAAACTTAAAGGCACTCACTTATGTTAAAGACATTGTCAACGCTTGTGATGTAAAGGGCCCTGATATTAAAAGAAACAATAATTAAACACAAAAACAAAAATGAAACAAAAATTTCTTAACGATACCAACATATTAAAAAATATCCATATTCATAGAATGAAACTACTTAAGTTAGAAATTCCTTAACACAACTTGAATTTTTCTTATAGACCTTTGTAGATGAGCAACTCTTTTTTCTTGTTTTCTATTTTCCAAATCAGCAGCAATACTATCTCTGAGACCGAATCTCTTTCTGAGGTTTCATATAATGGTACGCTCTTCCACTAAATGCTTGACTGTAAGTGGTGTATTACAAACACCGCACTTTGGTCTTTCTTCGCTGGTTAACAAATATTGAATTTGTTATTCGCGTGTGACCAGTTCTAAGTTTGGTCACCGCCATTTCTTCTTGGCGAGTCAGCTTCACATCGCTCTTCCATTAATATGGAGAAGCATTAACTCCGTTTAGTTTCGTATTTAATCTTCTCCATTAATTATTCCACCCTTTTCTTATTGCATTATTTAGACAATTTTTAACATCTACCACTCGAACAGGAATTATATCCAAATTATCACAGACTGTTGTCATTCCGACAGCTTCGTCTGCGCTTTCGTTTCCTGCAGTATCAACATGTCCTGGAGTCCATAAAAATACACATTACTGTAATCGTAGATTTAAAACGCAAAAATTGGACAGGACGATTGTAATAAGGACGTCCTTAATGTTAAGCAATCGCTCTTCGCAGAAATGTTTAGAGTAGCAAAGAGATTGCTGTATTGCTATAGGTTCTGCCGTTTAAACACTTGCCATATCTGGCAGTTTCCAAGAATGGGATTCTCCATTTACATATATGGAGCATCCAACACCGTATTCGGTTTTAGAACTGTCAGTATAAATTTTAATATATTCATCATAACTACTTACGGTTGATAAAAATTCCAGTTGGATTATTATTGCCGGTTTCTATTTTAGTTTTCCACAGGAGAGATCCAATCTTGTGTTTACGACTAGTGTAGAGTTATGGCAGTATTTCTTTTAAAGAAATCGCTAATGTTTCTGGTAAAGCAATTTCTTATTTTCTTGTCAATTCATGATACTGTATTCCGGCTTGTCTAGAATAGGTAATACGACGTTCGTATAATACAGCCAAAGGATGGTTGTTTAAAGTTTTGTTATTTATATGGGTAGGAAAGGCTCATATATTTTCCGTATACCTTAACAATAGCATACCTCTTCTGTAATTTAGAGGCATTATTACGGCTCCCGACATTAGACTAGTCGCCGGACTTGTGCGGAATACGCCTGTGGCATATCTCAATCCGCCGTTACGTATTTACACATAACTTTCGTAAATGCAACTTTCTAGCGGATGAATATAAAATACATAGGCAACTAGAAGGAAGGATTACGGGCTGTCGAACAGTAATTTGTACATGGTGTACCGAAGGGTCATCGAAGGTATGGCCTCTTATGCTGCGTCCGTTTGGGTGCATAGGTTGCACAGAAATAGAGAACTTATTCAGAATCTAAGGAGTGCCCAGCGCAGAGCATTAATAGTATGCAGTGGTGTTTTTAAAACAACCTCCGAGGCTACCACCGTATTGGGAAAGGCTCTCCTAATCGATTTGGTGGTGAAAGTTCGGGCGGCATGTTGCGAAGAGGCAGTGAGGCCGAGGTATTTGGGATGCGGTTTTGATCCCGGCCTGTACCGGAGCGGAACGGTGATCTCAATGCACCGGTTCTAAATTTCGTTCAGTCGCCCATCTCCTGCCAGAGGAGTAGGCTTTATAGACTCGCGATGGATGCATGGTGGCAAGAATGAGACACCACAGCTAAGGGAAAGTCCTTGTGTAAATTTATACAGGACTTGGGGGAATGGTATGCCTATTCTTCGTTTTTAAGGGCAACGGGTGCCCAGGTGTTCTCCAACCACGCGAACTTGTACCAATAGTTGTTTCGGTTTCACCTGGCAGCTGATGAGCTGTGCGTCTGCGTGGAGGTCCAGTCGAACGAACATACGATATTCGACTGCCCAGCTCTTGGGGGGTGCCAGAACACAGGCCACCCTGGAACCTAGAGCTCAAGGGGAAAATCGGTCACTCACAAGCGGCGAATCAATATGGCGTGAGCCCCATTGTCGGACCATGTGAGTGTTCCTTGATGCCGTTGCTTTGTTGAACCGGCATCAGTAGTTTATTTAAGGGAAAGACTCCTACCGCGCTGCTCTAGGAAGTTAACCGACAGATATGGTTGGCTACCAGCCAGATTAAGGCTCCAAGCTCTTTAATGGTGGACAGGTACTTACTGGCATTTATCGGGCTAGGCGTGGCGGCGAATTGCTGTCTTTGACAAGATAAATTTAATTATTGATAGTCATATATGTTTTAGTAGTTGACGGGGTGCGCCTAACTATTTTAGTGATATATGACAAGTGGGCCGTGGGACACGCAAGTGGTGTATGGTACGCTTATTCCGTTCACGCTTTTAGGTTAGCTCTAGAAGCTATTTAGGACACTGGTCGCTAAATTGTTTCGAGGCTCAGTAGCCGTTGGTGGCACAGACATTCGGTCTTATGCTTTAGGGCGACCGAACGGGCTGGTGTCGGGAGAATGCCATGAAAATCAAACGCAAATCAATTTGGCGTATAGGTTTTGTTATGTAATTTATTATTATTTTGTACGAATGTTACCTTCCCCTTTCTTTCTCTTTTAGGGTCTCTGGATTATTAAATGTTGAGATAAGAAAAAACCAATTCCCCATTATTTGAACGATCACCATACTTTCCTTCTGCAGTTTAACTCTGAAGCTATGCCGCCAAAATTTAATATATTCAAAACGTCTAG
Organism: Lycorma delicatula; assembly: GCF_047948215.1. NCBI lineage: Eukaryota > Metazoa > Arthropoda > Insecta > Hemiptera > Fulgoridae > Lycorma > Lycorma delicatula. The sequence continues at coordinate 23,759,235 of NC_134458.1, forward strand.
TTAACGTGTACTAGAAATGTAAAAAAGGTCGTTCTAAAAACAATTTTAAAAAACTTTGTTTTTCTATTTTACCTGAATATAAATGTGTTAACGATTGTAAATAATGTATTTTCCTGCATGGTAATAGTATTTTTAACTTTAATTCCTGAGGATTTATTATTTTTATTACTTTCCGAATTTCTTGACTTTTACATTTTTTTTACGAATATTTTCTTTTTCAGGTAGTATTTTTGTGAGTATTACCTATTAAAATATAACTAAAAAAAAAAAAAAATAAATAATTAAAATTGAGTAAAGAGATTTAAAAAACCTATAAAAACGCCGTAATACTTACGTAAATAATTATTTAAATTTCAAATTTGGTGCCAAATTAAGTGAAGCAAATTTGTTGTCGACATAATAAAAATTAAAAACGATTCCAAAAATATTCTAGATGCAATTTTTTTTTGTAAAAGGTTTTAAAATTTGTTCAGTTTATTTTATAATTTCTAGGATATTTAAAATAATAACTGCCATGAGAGTAAACGATTCATTATTACCGTTTATTATTTTTTTATTTTGAATTTCATAATGATAGTTGTTTTTTTATAAATTTTTTATTTTAAGTAATATAACTTGTTCGAGAAGTATAAAACGGGATAATAGATTTTTTTAATCTTAGATGAAAGAATGAAAGAAGTACAGCATTCAAATAACTACGGTAATTGTATCCACTGGAATATCCTCATAGCTTATTCTTTGTAATAATAATAATAATAATAATAATAATAATAATAATAATAATAATAATAATAATAATAATAATAATAATAATAATAATAATAATAATAATAATAATAATAATAATAAACCAACTAAGTTTTTTGCCACTGCAAAATGTTAATGTAGTTAAAGTTATGTGTAATGATTTTTATGTGTTTTAGCATTTGTACGGATAAGAGGTTAAAAAGGAGGGATATAAAAAAACACGGTTCTTTGACCGAAGCCGTTCACACGGCTGATAACGAACCGCTCCTTATAATATATATATATATACATACACACGCCCACTGAAGGCTAATGAAAACGGACTTTTTTTTAATAGAAGAAAGTCGTGCCGGTCATACGCTTGTCATTGGAAGCCTGAAAATGCTTTTTAGGTAGCGCTGTTGTTAGCTGAGTGAAAATGCGTTAAAAGAGTGGGCCTGTATCAAAAATGACGTGTTCTATAAAAAAAAAAAAAATCAACTATAAAAAACACAAGAAAAAACATATGACCAACCTGTTGAACAATAAGCACTCGCTATTTCACCTGCTTACTTTTACCCGTTCACCGATAAAAAACTTACAAAAAAAGAATGAACACGACACTAATTGTAGTGAGATAAGACAGTATGTTATTTCCACTTACTTTAAAGAGTGATGGTAGGTGTAATGAACATTAGGCAGGATGTGGTAGGCTTCTTAAAATGTTTTTTTGCGCACTTTACATGAAATGACTGGAAAGTATTACGATTTCTTCTTCTTTTCTTTCCTTAAGTTGTAAAATAAGTTGTATGTTTCGTTACGTTAAGAATGACATCGTATTAAAATAATGACAAATAAATCATTACGGTTATGTAAATTATATTTAAAATATCGGTAATATATTTACGGCAAAATTAAATTTTTCTAGCCTCATATGAAATTTTACTTGACTTTTTAATTATTTTTATCTGATACAATAAGCTTCTCCATCTAAAAATAGAATTGAAAGGATGAGTTTACTCAGTTAAAGTTTTATTTATTTACTTTTTATTGTCTTCAGGACTTTACGTATTACGTCATTCAATTTTTCATTTTATGAAAGGTTTTCAATATTTTTCATTTTTATAGTTTCCTATTTTAGCTATTTAATTTTACTTTCGGATTTTTATTAAAATTATTAATATTTATTATTTTTTCCATATTTACTGTTATAAGTTAACATTTTACTTAGACTGTACATTAAATTTGTGAGATCCATGCAATTACAGGAAATTCAACAAAACATATATTTTATAATAATATTATATATTACAAGGAAAGGTCATGTAGTTTTTTTAATCGCGATATTACACAATGAAAATAGTTTCGACAAAGGAGATGATTTCGTAATATCTAGATTTTCGAAAGCGAAAACTTGGCAGCAAAATAAAATATTGTATAATTATGAAACAGTTAAAAATGAAAAATATTTCTTTTATATTATGTCATCTTTTCGAGAATCTAATATAAATGACAAAAAAATATTGTAGGTTATTCGTACAGATTTTAATTTTTGAAAATCCTTTTATAACTTGATTTAAGTAATAAAAAATTACAAAGGATAGAAGAACAGTGTGAACAGTGAACAGTTTGTCATAGACTGACAAAACCATGATAATTTTTAGGAAAAAAAATATATAATGGTATTTTACACGTTTTAGAAATAAGAAAAAAACATTAAAAAAGTATTCAAATATATTCTTTTGTTTTTCTTTGTTCGTGTTGTGTGTCAGACACACACACACACACA